>NC_053127.1:33823214-33978214 GCF_010015445.1 Perca fluviatilis
AAGAGGGAATAAGTGGGCAAAGACTATCTAATACATATGAATGAATTAGAAGTGTGCACTCTGAATTCACTGCTCTGCAAAAAAACGATGTTCCAGTCTTATCCAAGGTCTACTGCTGCAGGTATAAATAAGCCTTGCTTTGGATTTACAGGACTACACAGCGTTGAATCTTTTGAAGTTACATTAAATGCCACCATACTTAATATCTCTCTCTTTTTTTTTTTTAAGATTATAACCTCTATATGGGCACCAGCCCTACCAACTGAGCTAGCCGGGCGCCCTATCTCTTTTCTTTTTGTACAATTCCTGAGAACACTGAAATGGATTTATGCGTTTGTGATAATTCTTGCATTGCCTCAGCCACATTTGATTTCTGCTGTATTCACACAGCCACGGAGCGTACTGTTGACTTGGATTCATCTCCCGCTGATCTCGCGGCTTATCAACACAGTCAAGATTCACTGCATAATTTCAAAAGAGGCACATTGCTGCCTTCCAGAGACTGGTGTGAGCAGAATCGAAGGCCTCGCTCTGGCTCGGTGACCAGATTTGTGCTGTGTTGAGCGAACGTGTTGGGGCTGAATGTAAATGTTATTTTTAATGGAATCACACACTACTTGAGAAGTGACAGTGCGATGCTAAGACAAAAGAGTTGTTCCACCATGAATATCTTGCACAGTGAGAATCAGGTTACGCTTGTATTAAATATGTCATGCTGTGTGTTTGTAGCTTTTATTTCTTCTTATTTCCTTCTGGTAAAACAAATGAAGAGCACACTCCACCAATATCACAACAATATGTGTTATGTCCTATTCACAGGTGGCAGAATCACTGCCAGATAGACAGACAGACAGTATCCTGAAATAATGGACTGATCTGATGACCAACACATTCTCACTCCCATCGAGTCAAATAGCGACCATTGGTCATGTGCCTTTGTCATTTGTTATTGACGCAAAAAGTCTCTTTTAGCATCATATTTAGATGCGCTTGGTCGGGACTCTTGGCGTCACTTTTTGATGCTCTGCGTCAGGACGTACGTTTAACTGACACGCAGCACGAGAACGAGACAGTTAGGTTTAGGAAAAGATGGCGGGTGGGGTTCCAAAATGTACGTTTCAGTGACACGTGGGACAATAACGGGGCATGAACCCCGTCTCCTGGGTGAAGGTCCTGTGTTGTTTGACCCATCCACCACCCTATCCTACCTCCTTACCCAGATTTTCGGTCTTGCCTACTACTCTCTACCGTTGTCTCTCTTTATACTACGCCATCTTACAGCGCCCAGTGCGTCCCATACAGACGCTGAAGGCGGATTTTTGCGTTGTGTCTGATGCTGAGAGACACTGACCAAGCGTCTGTATTTTACGAGTTGGGAGTGAGAACAAGCTGTGATAACGTGCTTATTCCCAATTTTCTTGCCAATTCAGTCATTGCCAACTCCCACTGTTAACCATAGTCACCATCATTTCTGGCCTCACGATTAGTCTGTAGATTTCAGTGTTACACCATGGATTATGTCAATCACTATTTTCCCTTGGTACACTCGGACTGCCCAGTTGCTCCTTGTCTCATTGTAGAGCCTAATTCATGCAGAAGTTCCCCTACTGAGTAGCCACCCTGGCCAAATGGGAGCAGTTCCTACTGCAGCATCAGGAATCAGGTCTATGACTGGCTTCTCCCCATACAAACACAGCAAACTGCTGGGTGTACCACAGCTGAGAGCTGGATCCGAGTCTGTGTGCTGGTAAGTGGTTTTTCTTCCTCCTGCACGTTCCATAAGATAAGACATTTTGTCATGTTGAAACCACTCCCTCCTCATGCAGTCAATTAGCAAATTTAGATATTAATGGAGTGTGAAATAAGTTGAAAAATGTTATTAAAACAGGGAGCTAATATCAAGCTATTGGTTCATAGCCGTGAAATAATAACCACATAACACAGCTATGACCTCTAATTCCTTTGCACAGTAAGTATCAGTCTGCGTCTGAGAAAAAAACTAACTGATAGCTGGTGCCACGGAGGGAAGCTGTTTATCTGCACACACACAGCCTTGACACGGAGCTGGTGTAAAATCAGCAAAGTGTTCCTTTAGGCGTTATTTCTGCTCTCTTCAAAGCCACCAGACTCCATTGACAAAAAACGTTGTTATACCTCGCAGAACATGGGAGTTGCTTTTCTACCGCCGCCTGGATCGGTTAGTTTCTTTGTGTTATTATGCGACTTTGGGGAATCCAAACTAACCCTTTAGTGTTAAGCAAAAGAAATAGCCTAGCTGCTAGTGTAGCTGTAGCGTTACCTATTTTCCATAGCAACCGCCTCGATATGTGCAGGCAGCCATGCCAGTCATGTAGGAGGACTTATTTTTTATTGTAAAAACTTTTTTTATTAATACAAATCTATTTTAGCTGTGTACTGTAGCTGTGATATAATCACAACACACCACGGCCTGTCGTGAGCTATTGCTTACATACGTACTGTAGTGGTAGAGGATGGTTACAGGACAGAACTGAATATAAATGAATATGTATGTATGTAAATGTAACATAAATGTCTGTACCCAGTTAAAGGGGTGATAGAATGCAAAACCGATTTTACCCTGTCATAGTTGAAAAACGACAGTTTGGAGGGTAACCAGGACATACATAGAACCTCAAAATCCCATTGACACCTCTTTCCTCTGCAAATCTCACAATTTGAAACTGCCTCTGAAAACGGGCGAATCTCTACAAAGCTAAAAGTTGACGTCAACTTCTCAACTCCTCCTCATCTGGCTCTAGTCTCTCGTCTTTGTCATGCCCCAACATTTACATAGGCTACACCACTGACCTGAGGTCAGCTAGTCTTCTGATTCTAGGTCACGCAGATCTCTGAAATTGTATACATTGTTCATCTACTATTTTACCAATAAATTCACTTCTGAAATCAACTATGTGAAGCTCAAATATTGGCCGTTTCACGAAAATGTATGGCTAATTGCAAATCTGGTAGGACAGTATCGGACTTCACAGCTCCACAATCTGCCGGGACAGGTGGCGGCTGCCGGCCGGGTTTGCTGCCTTCCCTGTCGGCTTCTCCCCCTTCACAGACCCGCTAAGCTGGAGCTCTGTCAGGATCTCACATGCGAGCTGCGCTCTGTAGGACTTTAGAAAGAACAAAGTTTGGAAGTTTTTCAAGGATATTGAAAATGAACCACCGGTCGTAAATGCAGTGTTCCAGACATACGGAATAGCCTACTGGCCCAGAGAAAAGGGTTTAGAACGAGTATATCGGACGATGGAGCGGGAGTTGTGGATCTAACGCAGCGCTGCAGAGGCACCGGCAAAGGACATTGCAGGGGTTCACTCTCCGCTCCCCGCACTTACTAGCTATTAGGTGAGTTGTGATTCTTTGGTGGAGGAAACATTTTGTCTTGGCTACAGCCACTGTCTGGGCATGTAACAGACAGTGTGTGTGTGTGTGTGTGTGTGTGTGTAATATGAGACTCTAATGTATGCGTATGTGGGTCGCTCAACCAATCAGCGCGTAGCTCATCTAAATATTCATGAGCATACCATATTTGGAAGCCAACCAATGTTACATACCCTATTAGGAGACCTTAGGGAACAGTGTGAAATACCCTATATAATCATTCTATCACCCCTTTAAAGGTGCTGTAGGTAGGATTTCGAAGATCCAGGACTTAGCCAAAAAATTTGAACATCGACAACTTCTCAGTCCCTCCCACCTTTTCTGCTAAAGCCCAAAACAGTCTCCTAAGCCCCTCCCCACACAAGGGAGAATGAATGCGTGTGCTTGAGCAGTGATTGACATGCAGTTAGACACCCGGCCCTGATTGGTGCATCTGAACAGGGAGCTGTGGATTTTTGCAAATCACACTACAGGCTGTAGGTGGTGCCAGAGGAGCCGGATTTTGTTTTAAATGACCTGCTTCATGTAGTTCTACTGGAACAGAGGGTCAGTTTCAGCAAACATGACAGAAAGTTAGTTTTATAAGTCTCACCTACTGCACCTTTAATGCTTAAAGCAGCTCTCCATCTGTAAATGTTTGCTAACACTATAAAACACATGTATTTGTGTTCCAAACGGCATGTGCTATTTAACACCAGTGTCAAAACAATGACGTGAGCTAAATTTAAATAGGCCACAGGGAAATTACAGGTTGCATCTCTGCAGTATAAAAAGGCAACTTATGAAATAAACTGTGAGCAGCACTGAAGGCCATGCTCACATTTGTATTTGCTCACTGATAGGATGATGTGCGTCATTAAGACACAAACACACAATTCAAATTAGAGAGACAATAACAATGGGAAGCAAGTGGGAGCAAGAGACTCTACATGCTGGTCCATTAACCGTCCCTCCTCTACGGTCCAGCTCCAAGCCACTTACCAAAGCTGTTGCTAAGCTACAAAAGCTATAAAAGCAGGGGAGAGTCTTTATGGCAGAGGCGGTAAGGAGGATTGTTCTGTAAAGTCGCATTCACTAATCTTGTTGGGGAATTTGAAGTGTAAATACTTACAATGTGTCTTAATGCAAAGTTGAGGAAAGATACATGTCTCACTGAGTCATAGAGCTATTGTTTGAAACACAGCTGGGTATATAGAGAAATCTCAAAGGAAAAATTGTGGAGTATGAACTGTAAGGGAAGAATGCTGTGACATTTTCAGCAAGCTACTGCAGAATATACTGTGCATGTCCTATCTTTAGTTTTACATTACTCACACTTACATAAGGTTCGTTTTCAAAAAACAACTCCTTGCAAGGTACCTAGTTGTGCTGAACTCTGCCAATGGGGATTCATCCAAGCTCAGTGTCAAGAACAAGACTGCGATGACAAGTGTAGGATTATACAATGTAAATTACATTACCTCTTGATCCTTAACCAGTGGGACAGCAGCCTCCATAAAGCAGTAATATGTTGATTATAGTGCCAAAGCATGAAAACATAATTTAACAGAAGTCTACAATCCAAGCAGGCCTGACCAAGTCTGTAGTATTGTACGAAATACGTGCCCAAGACTACACCCAATAATTTATATTTCAGGAGATAACATTTGATAACAAAGAGTGGGGTATGGAAAAAGCGTTCATTCCTATTCTTACTCTTAGTGATTTGATGACAGACATGTTTCCTCCAATCATTAAAGAGTAGCTTAACACTCCCTGGAAATCTTGTCTTTGCTGACTTCTGGTGGTTTACCTTCTCATCTTGCTGCAGTGATGTAGAAGTGTACTGCTGATGGGTGTGGTTACAGCTGCAACAGAGTATACTTCCTGCTCAACCAAATCCACATCCACAAATGTTGAACTTTCAACCAGAGCGGACATTGAAACACCCAGTCTAGTTAAGTCATTTTAGGTTCAATATTGTAAAACGTGAGATGTCCCTGTCTTTATTGATTATAAAGCAGGTCAAGGTTCTGTATAAATACTGTGAAAGTATCAAATGCTCAATCCACAGAGAAATGTACACAGCCTATTCACTACTGTGCCTTTAAACAAGCAGTCAGGACTTCCGTACGGTTGTGATGTCACAACTATACTATAAATAGGTAGAAAGTGGCACTACAATGCCGTTACAATCATTCCCCGGCTGCAATGACAGTGCAGAGACTACAGAGAGCGCAGGCACAGAAGACACAGAAACACTGACCAATCAGAGCAGACTGGGCTTTTTTTAAGGAGGGGGCCTTAAAGAGACAGGCGCTAAAACAGAGCATTTCAGGCAAAGGGTGAAAACAGGTATATTCAGACAGACAGTATGAGAAAAATAATGTGTTTTTTGAACATTCAAGCACGTAAACATGTTTTACTAGAAACCCAAAATACAAGTATGAACCTGAACATGAGCATAATATGGGACCTTTAAGGAGCATATACTGTCAAAACTGGAGTTTCTTCATACGAACATGGATAGGATCCCCAAATCCTGGCCAAATACTGTATATATATAAAACAATAAAGCAAACAAATAACAGTGTATATGTTTTGTATGTATTACTGTCTTCTATGTATGATCAGCATGTCACTTACAATACAGCTCATGAGCTTTACTTGTTTACTGACCCATTTATAGCAAAAAGACGGCTGCTGCATCCATCACTCACTGTCTTTACAATGACCTGCAAAGGGAAATTAGTGTAACTTTGTCTTCTTAGATGTTGAATCTCATATCCATGACTGATTCCAATATAAAACATTGTTACTGCCCTTATATAGCATTATATTTTATAAGAAATGACTAGACGTATTAACATTTGAATTTTCGTAGCTGTCTATATCCATTATCTGCACCAAACACCCCATCAAATCCATGCCACATTTCATGATAGGCAGATGAATGGAAATGTCCCAATGTATTATATTGAAAGCAGCGTTTGCTTGTCAATTTAGCAGGTTGGACATGCTCGTAGTAATATAGTTTAACACTATTAGTGTGTAGCAATGCTTCCCACACACTACATTCAAAGCACGTACTATACTGCACATACAGGCCTTTTGTGGATTTAACACATCCCAATTAACATGCAAAATACCCAGAGGGCTCAGTTCAAAACCACAGGCAATGTAACCTTGGGCATCTACAAGGCAGTCAATGATAAAGCCACTTTGCTATATGACTGTTCTCAGAGCGGGATGGTTGGACAGGTGGAACCTCTGGAGAGGGTCCAGCACTGTTGGAATCACAAATACATTACTAGCTATGTTTACATCCACATGTTTTTATCCGAATTAAGTGATATCGAATGAAAAATGCCTTATGGAAACAGTAAAATTCGATTGAATTTCATGAAAAACGACTCAAAGGAAATACGTTCGGTCTCATCGGATTTTATCTTGATCGATATACGGCTTATGCGATAAACGCTGATGCAAACGTTATTTGCCGAATAAATTAATGAATTGCGATTAAGTTTTAGGTCATTTTATGGTTGCAACCAGCCACAAAACGAAGAAGAAGTTTTAGTTCATTTCCGCCCAGTATTTCCGCTCTGTTTGCACACGACAGGTGTCAACAAAGACAGATTTAAGTGGACTGAATTTAATTTACGAGCAAAATATAACAGCTATTTTAGATAGCAAAAATCTAAGAAATGCCATAATTTATCAGGAACTCGCGAAGGAAATGGCCAACAAAGGTTAGGACAAGCCGTGGGACGTCCTGCAGAGTAAATGGAAGGCGCTCAAACAGCGATACATGTCTCAAAAAAGAGAGTTGTCTCTCAGCGGTGCCGGAGGGAAAATAAAAGGCAAGTTCCAACTTTTTGATGAGCTGGATCAGATCCTCGGCCAAAGGCCCATCGGAGCTTCCTTGGCTTCTAATATTAACAACAACTACTACTTTTGCCTAGCAAAACTTTGTTCGCAAATGTTTGCTTGAATGTTGTGCGATTCAGTGCGAAAATGAATGGAAACACCATAAAATGTCTCACATCAATTCAATATACCAATTTAATCGCAAAACAGCATGTGACGTCATTACGCACAGGTTTTTATTCGCTTTAAAGCTGTTGGATGGATACACACTTTCACCAGCTTTATTCGCATGAGTTTTTTTTACCGAACTTCAGATAATTCGATTGACAAGTGGATGGAAACATAGCTAGTGTCACCATTGTGAGTGCTATGTGTCTCTTCAGTCCAAAATAAAAGTCTAACTATCTTGGGATCCATGAGGAAAAACAACAATAATTGAAGCCTGCGGCATTAAAATGAGATGAGATGTCTTATTGTAAACATGTCTTTCTAAAGATTCTCCAGTGGTTAAGCAACACTGTGCATCTTGTCTACATCAACACTGCAGGCAAGGAGTACCCAGAAAACATTTAATACTGTATGAGGCAAAGATGAGCCCATTATTTTAAATATTTTCAGTCATTACTCTTGACTTCAAGAATAGTGTTTTATGTCCAGAAACTTTTTGGTAATTGCATATTCTTACTTTAAGAGAGCGCACTCTTGCACATTTATTTCAGTGTAAGCTGTTATATTGAGGAATGGAGTGGAAGCTAGGCTAGATATGTCCTGTCCTGTTTCAGTTTTATAATATCCAGCAAGAAGATACTGTGGATTATTCCTGTGACACGTGGAATAAAATTGTTTGTGTTTTCCCAACTCCACAAGGGATTGAGTCAATCCTCGTAAACTACATTAATGGGACGTGAGTAGCCGTAGCCTCCTCAGTCTAGTCACTTTTCCTGCAGTCACAAATGTTAGAAACAGTAGGCTTAATTTAATTTAATTTATACTCTTTATTGATCCCCAATGGGGAAATTACAATTTACACTATGTTGTTATTACACACTACACGCAGGCCTGAAATACACACACACAGGGTCAGGTCCTTTACATGCATTAATGGAGAGATTACAGAGTGAGTGGGCTGCGACTGCTGAACAGGCGCCCTGAGTGGTTGGGGGGGGGGCACCTCTCCAGCACCTCTCCAGCACCTTGGCAGTACCCAGGAGGTGAACTGGCACCTCCTCCTCCCATTTTAGAAACTGGAAACGACCAGCTGGAAGTCAAACGGTTGTGTTTAATGGTCTAATCATCTCAGCTGGACTTGTAGGCCGTTATATTGTTGGCTAGTTTACTTTAGAATCAAACATCAGATTTTATACACTACATGTGTTTTGTGTGCAGACATCTTAATGTGTAAAGTAACTAGTAACTAAAGCCGTCAGATGAATGTAGTGGAGTAAAAAGTACAATATTTCTTTCTGAAATGTAGCGGAGTAGAAGTAGAAAGTGGCATGAAAAGAAAAGACAGTACCTCAACATTTGGACTTAAAGCTATAGTGCGTAGTTTCTATAGCTTGAATAAATGTACTTACTTGAATAAATGTACTTAGTTACATTCCAGAAGACTTTTTGCAGTAAAATGGGCCAGTGGTAGCAAGCATCTTAAATTTACAGAGCGGCTTCCACAGACAGCAAATGCAGTATTAACTCCACCCAAATGCAGAGGCAAGTGGTGGCCCCCTGATATCTGTCCAAAAGGTCAGTGAGCTGTGCTTTGTGCTCAGGTAAACAGAGGCTGAACCCTGTGGGTGGGCAGACAGACCAAGGTGAGTGATGCTGGACATTCTGTATCTTATCGTAAAATATGTATCAACACATCTTACCCTGCATTTTGCTGTCTGATAGAAATGCCAGGGCATATGAAAGACTGAATATCTGTAAAACTTGAATAAAGGGAGCTGAATGAGAGCTGCAATGAAAACATTGGAATAAAGGAATGCGAAGGAGTCATTTATCAGTGTTCAGTCATACTGCCCCCCTCCTCTCCTCTACAAAACGTCCTTTGGCTGTTTTGCTATTGCAGAAACTGCAGAGGAGACAAGTTGTGATGTGCTTCATTTTCCTCTAGAGGACAGTAGAGGTGCAAATAATTCAACAGCTAAGATTGGCTGTTCAATCAAGTAGCTATCGCTTGTTTCTTTTTTGTTTTCTCATCCCCACATGCTACATTTAGGTTCCATCAGGAAGATTGAGCTTGTATATATTTTTTTGTATCTTTCTGTCATCCTTTCTTCATTGACATTGACAGCGCATGATAAATCATCCCACCCACGAAGCAGCTAATTCCACAAACCCCAAGTCATGCTGGCACAGTGTATGAGGAGATCAAAAGAAGCAAAGAGGAAGACGGAGAATGACTCATTTTCACCACAGCTTCTAAGAGTCTGTGTTGTCTCCTATTCGTGGCAACACACCCGGCAGCATTAGCCTAGTTGCTAATGTTGTGCCACCAGTTTTCTATTAATCCACTCCATAATAGCAGGGCAAGGGCGCCAGTCTGAATTCTTTCTGATTCTGTGCCTCTGCCCCCTACAAACTGAGAGGATTAATGCAGTGGTTGCAGTGAGCTCTGCAAAGGTTCAGCCAACAACAAGACACAGAACAGTGACAGCACAGAAGGACAAAAAAGAAAAAAAGCAGCCTGCCAGTCAGTTTTATTCCTTTTAAGGACAAGAAAATGGGAAAGCTCAAAGGATGCATTTGTTCAATGACAGTGGAGAAAGGCTAGAAGACTATAAGCAAGGGGATCAATTTTCTCCCCTAAGGGCTTGTGTGGTGTCCCCAGCTAAATGCAGAAAGATTGTTAGAGTGGAAGGGCGGAAGAGCTGTATTTTACCATCTGAAGAAGAGCTAGATGGAAGGGGAGCTTAAGTATGGATATTTGCCTCAAAAGCCGAGGAGTAGATGACATAAGCAAGGGTTTAATTTGTGCTGGATGCAGCCAGAATGAGAATCAGACATCATTCAGCTCGTTTCAGGCACCAAGGTCCCTCACATCTCATAATTACATTTATCAAAATCCTCAGCTGACCTGCAGTTTCATCCCTTTGCTCTCCTCACGTACATCAGGCCTACCGATTTCTTCTCTGCATCATGCTCATAGCTGAGAGTTGTGTCGGACTTGAACTCAAGCGCACACACATTCCAACAGCTGGGCTGGTTTCAAAGTCAGAACCATACAACTACAACTCAGCGTGAGTCATAATATCTCAATGCATTCTCACAAACGGTATGATATCGTACGAAAATGTATGCACACCAAAACGTATGATCACATTGGTCACGTGACGCCGGCTGGTCATTTTGACGCCGGCTGGCTACGAGCTCGATGATGCCGAGCGGCAGCTGCTAGTTGTTTAAGCCACTACAGAGCTTTGTGACGCTGGCTACAGACCTCCGTTGTATCAGCGCTAGTGGTTCAGTTACCTGAAAATAGGTGACTGTGAACCGGGTTAAATTTAGTCCATAAAAATATGAGCATTTTGCCGCGACAAAAGTTAAGATTAGGCACCAAAACGACCAGTTAAGATTAGGAAAAAGATCGTGGTTTGGATTAAAACACTCCTAAGGAACATGCAAAGACTTTAGTTTTCCCCGGAAAGTGAACTCCTCTCTCTGGCTTGAAAGTCCTGTATGTTAACACCCACCCATCGAGTGGTGGCCAGCCACGTTCTTATACAGCAGCCGTCAATTTGGTATATACAGCTAAAAAAACGTGGAATGCTTACGAATTACAGTGCTTAACTTTTTGTAGCTTTTCGAACGAATGGTTCATGAGAACAAGCTGGATATCTATAAAAACCGAGTATCTCAAAGACCAGACCACTATCGTAGGGCTGGGGGAACCATCAGACTAGACCTAGGGTTGCTGCCTTGTGCTTGCCGAGGTTTAATATCAGCATTGGTATCAATCAATCAATCATCAATGCAGTCTTCACATCAAGGATCAGTGGAAGTCTTGGACTAACAACCTATTTAGAAAGAAGTTACCAATTCATTTATTTTAACTGAATAATTAAACAATTAAAACGTTGAACAATAATTTGTATATAATATCCCACACAATTAAAGCGACCGCCAGTCACATGACAGTTACGTTTGGCAGCCGTCGCAGTTGACTTTGGCCGACAAAAGGTGGCCGCCATACGGCAATGACAGTTAACTTTAGGCACCAAAACGTCTAGTGAACATCAGAAAAAAAGATTGTGATTTGGTTTAAAATACTGCACACACCCATTTCCTGGGTGAAAGTCATACATTACTAAATACAAAGAACATGTATTACATACGAATTACAGTGCATTACTTTTCGTAGCTAAATGTATGAATTGTTTATGAAAACAGCCTGCAAATGGCTACTGTCAGGCAAAGTTCTATTAAGAGGCTCTCGCCGATGTACTTGAGAGCCACTAATACAAACTGACTTCTGCAGCAGCAGCACATGCACAGTGTTGTCTTAACAACAATGTTCTGCCTACGTGTTGGCACAAGGCACAGGCTCCGAGACTCTAATCTTTGACATGGCACATCAGCATGGAGATTATCTGTGTCTGATGTCTTTATGTTAAACAGCAATCTCACAAGTGTTCGGAGCCCTGCACTTTGCTTCCTGTCCCTGCGGATTACCTCCCTCTCCATACTCCAGCACCTTGTGATGCATAAGTGAATTACGCACAGAAAATAAAGTGCAGATTTGCAAGTATGACACAAAAAGGAAAGCAAGCAGGCTTGTTGGCAGTTGAAGGGATACACAGACTTTCTGATAGCCTGTGTTAATCGTTTAGCATACAGTCAGTGATAGGTTGGATATTTCAGCATACATGTTTCAAATGTATTTCATATATTGTATGTATTGTATTACACAAGAAGGTTAGTCTGGGGACAACATTCACACACAGAAATAGATTGGAATGTGTGAATATATTAGAAGCATAGGCCATAAAAGGAGTAGTTTGAAAGTAACTGTTCTACTGAAATAGCTAGACTGGAATGTGTGAAGCCCCGAAAAGTATTATTATATCTGATAGTTTGCCGAGAAACCTTGGCATATACTTATATATATTTGGTGCATGACAACTGTTCTCCCTTTCATGAAAGTTTGTTTGTTTGTTGTGTGAATAAAGCTGCATTAGTGTGAACTCATTGGACTCAGCATTTGTTAGTCTTCATCTCATTTCTAGATATTGGACGATGTCAGTCAGTAAGTGTAGATGAGGACGCAGGTTAATTAATGATATGTCACTCATACAAATGGTAAAATGGAATAATATGCCCAGTGCACTACTTCCTCCTGTTTCAGTAACATTTGCTAAACACTATAGGGACCAGCTGTTTAAAGAAATGGCTGTGCCTTTTTTAATTGAAACTATATATGTATTAATTGGTTTTAAAGGTACAATATGTAATATTTGTACTGTAATAAATCCAAAAATGACACCAATGCCTCATCAGATATTAAGGAAACATGTTAAACTGAAATACTATCTTTTCTGACAACAATGCTAATGTCAGTATTTTTTATTTTTGAAATTTACATTCCGTGACGGAGTTTATGTTTATGTTTTGATCTGTGTGTTGTTATCAACGGCCCAGTTTGACAGCCAGGCCGGGTTGCCAGATATACCTGTAAAAACGTAAACCCAGCGCGCTACAGCTGTAACGTGTAGTACAGCCATGAAAGCAGCACACAAACGAACAGGATCAACGGAGATAGATTCTACCCGACCTAAAAAAAAGAAAACAGCATTTTTCTAACAGTTGCGTGACCAGAGACGTAACAACCCCCTGGTAAATATTGGAGATGTATTTGAAAGATGGAGACAGCTTAGATCCCAAAAGGACGCAGAGTTGGCTTATTTCCTCCTGAACAGGTAAGCATAGCTTCAGGCTAATTTATCACAGCCACTAGGGACGGTCATTTTATGTCATTTCAACATTTGTGTACTCACATTGAATTATATAGCTAGAGTACCGGAGTTGGTTACTCGCAAAAACAATTGAGACACAGCCAGTAAAGTGATCCCGACTGGTCCTGGCTAACGCCGCCATGCTAACCCTGTTAACTGCTAACGTTACCGGGAGAGCGGGGCAACTCCATGCAGCCCGCTGTTTGCAGCGTGTAGTGGCTGGGGCTGGAGCGACAACGTTGAGTTATTTTAAGCCACGAGAGGGGGGCTGTAAATCGGAAAGAGAGGACTGTGAGTTTGCAGTGTGTTTAGCGATTGTTGCCGTAATTCTAAGCCAATGAAGTGTGTTCCGTCGGCAAGGTAGTGGTATATTTAGCGTTTCGTATTGTAATTCTAAGCCGAGGAAGTGTGCCTGACTGGCGTGTGGAGAGGACGGTGAGGTTGTTGTGTTTTTAGCGGTTCATACTGTAATTTTAAGCCGAAAAAGTGTGTCTGTGTAGGTTACAGAGCTCCGCGTGAGCACGGGCTTTTATGACTGTCAATATAGCCAGCATATAACCAACGTTAGCTACTCTGCTGTGCTGTGGAGTAATGTCTGGCTATGTGAGACTAGCATCTACCGTTAGCTACTCTGCTGTGTTGTGGAGTAATGTCTGGCTATGTGAGACTAGCATCTACCGTTAGCTACTCTGCTGTGTTGTGGAGTAATGTCTGGCTATGTGAGACTAGCATCTAACGTTAGCTACTCTGCTGTGCTGTGAAGTAATGTCTGGCTATGTGAGAAAAGCATCTAGCAACATTGTTGTGAATGCTGCGGTCTCAGCCTGCCCCCCGTGAACTTCGAGTCTGGGCAGGAGGGGGCGGGGGAAACGACTCTCTGGTATTTTGAATTGGTAGTGCAGTAACTATTTTAACCGCTAGCTGCCAGTATTACATACAATATTACATATTGCACCTTTAAAGGTATGTCTTCAATTGTTACCAATGGTGTTGGGGCTGAGAGCCACAGACAGCGCTGTTTTAATGTACCGTAGGCTGATTTCAGCCTGGAAGCCCACTGACATCTTTGGTTTTGTCTTTTTTAATGAGATTTGTTGACAACAAAATAAATACAGAACAAAGACAGCCTTATCTTTGAATGACTCAAGCGTTTGCATCTTAATAAACACATACAGATTGGGTGTCAAGACATTTGATATTGCATAAGGTGACGGGTGGGCCAAACTCCACAAATGTCAATGCCGTCTTTTAATAATAGGCCTTGGAATATTTCCATCATATAAAGACAACCAAACACTGAGTCAAACCAGGGACATAATGTAATGACAGGACATAATGTAAATGCCAAATGTTTGTTTAATCAAAATGTGGGCTGCTTTGCTGTTGAAACATGTTTGATTGCATTCACAATGTGTTTGTTTAAATGTCTGTGGACCTTGATAAATGAATCCCATTGCAGTTGCTGTGTGTATCTAGATGGAGAAGGGGAGGACTGCACCACTCCAATATGGCTTACTGTACTGCAGCCTTATTAATATAATGGAACCAAAAGGAATTACAGTTTATGTAAGCAACGAGCAATAAATATCATGAAAGTCTATATAGAAGATTGACTTCAGTGCATTTGTATTGTGCCTTAATCTAGAAATGTTATCATCATGAGTGAAGTGGCTTTGATTAGTATATTATGCAACAATCTGTACAATTGAAATGGAGTGTGTGGTGTAAACACTGATTGAATTTCAAGTACAATGGAAGTGGAGACAGTTTTCTGCAAAGCACGTTATAGATCCAACAATGAGCACTGCATCCTGAGGTCAGGGTGCACAGATCCGCTTACTGAAATGAAAGTCATTTCCCATCTAAATATTGAACGGGCTATAAATATAAAGACAGTGGATGGAGCCCATTGATCTCTACATTTAAGAAATCACAGACCAATGTTACCATGGCGAGCTCCCCTTCATATGACAACTTAAAGCTAAGAGCTTACAGTGGAAATAAACCTCCACAGGATTTCTCCCAAATGCAGGGCTGGACTGGCCATCTGGCATACCGGGCATTTTCCCGGTGGGCCGACGGACTTTTGGGCCGAATCGCCGATATAAATAGGCCTTTTTTTTGGGGGGCCGGGTCGGCCCATAAAGAACTCACAGCGGCCCATTGGTTAATTTTCTTTATTGGCACTGGCCTGACCCAATCAAATCCAGGAACCCCCTTCCACACTCCGGGCCGCAAATTTACGAATCCCACTATGGCCACGCCTCCCGGCCCTGAGACGTGAGCTGTAATAGTTATGCTGGAAGATTAGCATTCACGTTAAATGGACAAACGACCACCAAGTGCAAGGGGGGTGCAGAGAAATTACAGGAGAAAAAGATTAAGAATCTACAGGCGGATTCCTCAAAAATTTCGGACATGTTTGGGGCTGTAGTAGCTGCTTCAACATCAGCATTACCTGAAGCCGAAGAGGAGGAGAGGTGGCAGGCTATAGAAGCAGAAACAACGATGTCAGGGAAGAAGGCGAGGAGGAGGCAAGTGACCATGACAGGGCCATAGGAGCGAGTGAGGAAAAGATGGAAGAGAGAGTAGAGTACTATGTGGTAAGGAGTAGGCAAATTAACAGGGACTCTCAGGGAGGGAGGGAGGCTGTGTGTGTGTGTGTGTGTGTGTGTGTGTTTCGTGCGCGCGCGTGCGTGTCACGTCATAACGATAACAAGCAGTTTGGCTGTAACATTAAAGTTAGTGGCTGTCAGGTAACCTAACTGTTTAAGCTAACATTGAAAATGCTAGCGGTTAGCCTGTTGGCTAACTGAAAAGTCTATCTATAAAATCAATGTTGATAAAAGCATCAGTGTTCCTTGAATGGCTTAATTAGCCTCTTTTGTATTGGTGCTCTTTTCCAGGGCATATACTCACTGCTTTATTGTAGCTTTTGGGAAATTAACAGTAAACAGTTTGTAAAGTTGCTAAGCCAATATTAAGCAAAATAGTAATAACAATAATGACAATACAATATCAAATATCACTAATAAAAAATTATAAAAATACCATAAATATACAAATCATAACTCTAAGAATGAATGAATTATTTAAGTGTAAGAGCAACAGATAAGTCTTGAGTCCCCTCTTGAAGGATCCAAAATGAACGCTGAACACTAGGCAACTCATATCATAGAATGCACGCATATTTTAAGAGGACTGTCTGCAGGGAATGTGTCTGACCAATCACGGTGGGTGTGGGCCACCTGGCCCAAAAATGCCACGGCCGATTTTTTTGTCCCAGTCCAGCCCTGCCGAAATGTATTGTTAAAAACCAAACTAAAAAACTAAAACTGTAGAGCTCAAATCTTTCTTACAAAACCTGAAATATGTCGTTATTGTACATACTGTACTGAATTGTCACTAGTTTAATTCAAACAAGAGATTGTCTCTGAATCAGCGGTATGTGTCCACTGAGAGACGGGACAGTTTTGTGCACAGGCAGTAAAACAATTATCTTCATGAACAACTATGGAAATCTTATGTTAACACTGAGCGAGTCAGATAATGAAAGAACAAAGGCGCCCATTAATTGCAATGCATATTTATAACTCAGACTCTTGAAATGCTGTCATGACTACCGGAGACTCTGATTAATCTGTCATATAAAGTTGTATCTTTTTGTATCTTAATAGAGTTTCTATTTTAAACATTTCCTGCATTTAATTTGTTATTTATTTGGGGCACATTGAAACTGACAGCTGTCTAACAGCTCCAGTGAGAAATTCAGTTACCAAAGAGATGTAAATAAACTTAACAAAAACACGTGTCAGTGCGGCAAGCAGTTCCAACGTTTCCATTGTCTTAAGCAGTCACACCGTAGATCAGGGGTTTTCAAACTCAATTTCACTAAGGGCCACACTGGTAAATTAGAAAAACGTTTAGGGCAAGACGTGATTTTTATTGACATGCTTTTATTTATTTGATTTCATTTTATTCACAGTTTGGACCACATAAAGTCCTAAAAAAAATCAGGAAAAAGTTCCTTAGCCATTGTAGAATTCAGCAAGTCAAGTTTAAAAAAATGCATTTTTAATTACATTTACAAATTCAGGCTACAACACAGCCGACTCACAACAACCTGTTTCACACCTGAATATGAAAACTCTCCGGTTGTGCAACGCTCGATGGTGTTTTAACCTTAACCCTAACCCTAACTCTTGCCTAACCCTAGTGCCTTCCATGCATGACTGCCTGGAAGACAACGTTGGGGGCTTAAAACAACAAACACTTTGTGCAACTTGTGTGAAATTCTCAACCCAGTCTCACGTCAGTTCGTGATGGCATTACGAAATTAAATCTATTAGACCGTGATACCCTCACGTTATTTTGAAGATTTACGTGTTGGGGTCACGTTTTTTATACTAATGTATTTCAATGAGAAGCATCTTACGTAATCACAGCACGAAACTTTCTGCCAGTCGGGCTGCAGCAGAGAAGCTGGATACAGCTTTGATATTATTGGTATTTTTAGCCCAATAACCGCTGTTTTAATCAACATTTATTCACCAGATCTTATCACGGTTTATATGTATTTCTTTTAAAGTGCCCATATTATGAAAAAATCACTTTTTCTGGGATTTGGGGTGTTCTTTTGTGTCTCTGGTGCTTCCACACACATACAAACTTTGAAAAAAATCCATCCATGCTGTTTTGAGTGAGATACAGTTTCTGAATGTGTCCTGCCTTCAGTCTCCTAGTGAGCTGTTCAAAATCGGCTCGGACTGTGACGTCACAGTCTGAAATGAGCTGGCTAACCACAACCGTTAGCTCGTTAGCATGCTAACCGTTAGCATTAGCATGCTAACGCTAATGCTAACGCTAGCATGCTACGTCGTTCTCAATAGCAAAGCACTGCTACAACACACACAAGTTCACCATAATCTACAAAAGAACTACTTACATGTGCGCTCATTTAGAAGTCTCCCAGCTAATCCTGCCTTGTAACTGACCAAAGTTGGAGAAACAGGCGCTCTCTTTTACTGTCTCTAGAGTTAGCTAGCTGACGCGAGCTACATCTGAACTACTGAGCGTATTCGCGAGAGCAATAATCAAAGATAGTACAGAAGAAGAAGAAGATGAAAAGAGGTCTCACTCTGTAGCTAAAACAGAAACCAGGTGAAAAGAGGATCTGCAGCAGTGAGAGAGAGCTGTGCAGTACAACAACAATATGGTGTTTTTGAAAATTAAACCATGTAAACCTATTCTGGTACAACCTTAAAATACAGTTATGAACCTGAAAATGAGCATAATATGGGCGCTTTAATGTTATTATTTCGGTCTATTTCGGCCAGGGAAGCTGGATTGCTTTGTTGTTTATTGATATTTTTAAAACTATAACGCTACATCTTTCAACATGTATTTAGCTGTTATCATGGTATGCATTTCTTTATTTTAATAATATTATTTCGGTCTTATTACCGGTGAAATATTACAGTAAATAAGACAGAACAGTAGGCTACGATATGAGCCGAGCTGCGCGCATTCAAAGCCGATGTCCCAAGATGCAATGCGGGCATTCATTCACAGAATCAGACAGCGATCAGCGGGTCTATAACGCGAGTAGGCCTATCACTTCAATGATGCGTTAGGGATCACGTAGGCGCGTTACTTTACCAGCGGATACAACAACGGGAGGTGATCAGGACCCCGACGCCAATCTTCTTTCAGCGGATCGATTGATAGCTCTCCTCCAGAGGGAACAGAACTGCGTCCATGCCAACGCTTACGCTATGCTATGCGCGCAACGGTGTGTTATACTTAGCAACGGTCTGTTATCAAGAAAATAACAGACCGCATTGTACATTAGAATATAAGCAAGTCATGTAATAAATATATATAATCAGTAGTTTTGTCACCAGCAACAACACGTTGCTCAGTTTTGTTCCAGTAAGTTATGCACCGTAATAACGCGTTAAAAAAATCAGCTGAAGACTCCGGAGTGACGTCGTAATTACCGCGCCGGCGGATAGAAAGATATACAAATACATAATATTCGTAATATTGATGTTTTTGTCTAACGTTATATTTGAGGAGTTAAACAATAAAGATAGCATCAATAATAAAATACAGTTTCATATATTTGTCTCATGTATTGTGATCTCAGCCGGCCGGCGGGCGGCATCAATCTGAAACTGAACGAAGCCCACTCACGGCCGACAGCAGAAACAGGAGCCGAACATGTCCGCCCACCCACCCCGGAAGAACTACAAGTGCTCAAGCTTTGTAACAGATTCTGGGCCGCGTCTATAGTGGGAGTTGTAGTTTTTAAATATATTGGTATATTTCTCATAAGTAGAAGTTGGTAGTGTAGAATTTTGGATACACCCTCGGGTTTTTTGGGATGGGGAACACACTGGTGTCATCAGATTTTAAAAATAGAATCATTAAATAGGTGAAAATAGCTTATTACCATATTTGACAGTGCTTACAGTGGATAAACTTTGGAGACCATATCTACATGATAGCTGAGGTCCAGAGCTTTCTATAACAGCTGGTTTTATGTGTGTAGCACCTTCTGTTGCTAAATGACATCAGCTGAAGACTCCGGAAGTGACGTAGTAATTACCACTCGGAGGATAGAAAAGATTGCTGCACGTAAAAAAATAAAACAAATTGCTGTACGTTGTATGTGAGAATTTATACAATAAAAATACCAATAATGAAAAAATAGTGTTTTATGCTAAGCACTTTGATTTGCCTTGTCGCAGAAAAATACTAGGCCTATATAAACAAACTACAGTTGAGTGTTTAGAACTACAGCCTAATGGCTTGGTGGACTAATGGGCATTTGTTTTGACTTGTAGGCTACTGTTGTGAAAAACAAAAAATAAACTACTTACAAAGAGAAGCATTTTTCATTTTATTTTCCATGCATAGTTATTTAAAAACGCAATTTTCTAATTTTGCAGTTGATGAATGTTAATAGCAAAGACTAAAGGGGAAAAAAACATGAGTATATTTATGTGTGGGACTTAATTTGATTTAACATCACACTGCATTATTAGTTGTTTTAAATAACTGACTTTTTTAAAATAATTTATGGTAGGCCTATCATATTAATTATTATTCAGAAGATGATCCTAATATCAATCAGCATGGTTACAGCTTGTAGCTATAACCTTTGAGACTACCTTTCAAAATTAAGAAGGGGCTAGTTTTAGGAACATTTTAAGCAGATTTTTGCTGAGGTTTTTGTTCACAGAGATGTATAGCTTTGTATGGGTATGTGTACACAAACATGTGTTTTGGCATTTTGGCACCCTTCTACTGCAGCCTACTGCACACAGACACAAGTACTTTTGCATATTCTGCTAAAATAGAGACCAGAATGTGGTGCCAAACCAACAATCTCATTCAACCATTTCACAAAATGAGGAGTTTCATTCATTCATTCATTTCATTTATTTGTATAGCACAAGTAAACACAACAGAAGTTGACCACTGTGCTTCACATAACAAGAGTCAGGAAAGAGAATAAAACATCCTTCAGACAGCAGAAAACATAAATAAAAATAAGAATTTAGAGAAATGCACGCTTCAAGAGATAAAACTTTAGTTTGAGTTTAAACTCATATAAAGAGGACAGCGATCTCAAGGAGACGGGGAGGCTATTCCACAGCTTAGGACCAACAACAGCGAAGGCACGGTCTCCTCTTGACTTTAGAAGCGAGCATGGCTGGGACAGATTATAGTTGCTCGTGGAGTTGGTCGTGACATGGGTCAGAGGGTATATGAGGTCATAAATGATGAACCAATCAATCGGCTCTGCTCCTATAGCACCTTGGTGTGTATATATATATAACACCTTTGGCTGGAAGGCCCGTGTTGAAAGTGTGTCTTATCATTTAGAGCAGACAGTTACAGTGAATCATAGGGTTTATGTTATACAAGGCTGCATTACAGAGCATTTTAATATGTCAGCAATATCTAAAAACATCTCATTTAAAGCTTACTTGTAAGGGGAGCACAGAGAATATGGTCTGATCAATATTTATTCTCCATGCCAAGTAGCTCTTATCCTCTGTCGGAAGAAATGGGTACTCTAATGTAAACTAAATAATTCTAAACTATAGCCCTGATTTGGACCTACCTCAATTAAAACTTTAAATAATGTTGCTTGAGGCTGCAGGGAATAGCTTCATGATATGATGCATATAGGGTTGTGTGTTGCTCACTGTTTGTGAAAGATGAGCAATAGATTGTGGCTGTGTGATGTGCTTCAATCTGACTACATATCACTTTGTTTATTTTTTTATCATAAGTATGTCATCTGTATGATAAAACAATATGTCAAGTGTTATTTGTGAAGCATTTGAACTCAGCGCAAATATACCTCTGTGGACAATAAAGTAGGCCTATAGCTTGCAAAATGGTCCCTATGATATGTGAAAATGAAAACCTTGTCGTAGGACTATAGCAAACACATCGTTGGAAAGCTCTCAACCTGAACAGTAACATATGTCAGTCTGAAGAGGATACATTACTCCTGCTTTGAAATATTGACCTCTGAACCTTGAACCCAGTACATCTTTGAAGGCTTGTCATTTAGCAACAGAAGGTGCTACACACATAAAACCAGCTGTTATAGAAAGCTCTGGACCTCAGCTATCATGTAGATATGGTCTCCAAAGTTTATCCACTGTAAGCACTGTCAAATATGGTAATAAGCTACTTTCACCTATTTAATGATTCTATTTTTAAAATCTGATGACACCAGTGTGTTCCCCATCCCAAAAAACCCCAGGGTGTATCCAAAATTCTACACTACCAACTTCTACATATGAGAAATATACCAATATATTTAAAAACTACAACTCCCACTATAGACGCGGCCCAGAATCTGTTACAAAGCTTGAGCACTTGTAGTTCTTCCGGGGTGGGTGGGCGGACATGTTCGGCTCCTGTTTCTGCTGTCGGCCGTGAGTGGGCTTCGTTCAGTTTCAGATTGATGCCGCCCGCCGGCCGGCTGAGATCACAATACATGAGACAAATATATGAAACTGTATTTTATTATTGATGCTATCTTTATTGTTTAACTCCTCAAATACAACGTTAGACAAAAACATCAATATTACGAATATTATGTATTTGTATCTTTTCTACCCGCCGAGCGGTAATTACGACGTCACTTCCGGAGTCTTCAGCTGATTTTTTTAAACGTTATTACGGTGCATAACTTACTGGAACAAAACTGAGCAACGTGTTGTTGCTGGTGACAAAACTACTGATTATATATATTTATTACATGACTTGCTTATATTCTAATGTACAATGTGGTCTGTTATTTTCTTGATAACAGACCGTTGCTAAGTATAACACACCGTTGCCATGCTTAGCAGAGCGTTGCCATGGACGCAGTTCTGTTCCCTCTGGAGGAGAGCTATCAATTGATCCGCTGGAAGAAGATTGGCGTCGGGGTCCTGATCACCCCGTCGTTGTTGTATTCGCTGTAACAACGCTCTACGTGATCCCTAACGTACATTGAAGTGATAGGCCTACTGGCGTTATAGACCCGCTGATCGCTGTCTGATTCTGTGAATGAATGCCCGCATTGCATCTTGGGACATCGGCTTTGAATGCGCCCAGCTCGGCTCATTTCGTAGCCTACCGTTCTGTCTTATTTACTGTAATATTTCACCGGTAATAAGACCGAAATAATATTATTAAAATAAAGAAATGCATACCATGATAACAGCTAAATACATGTTGAAAGATGTAGCGTAATAGTTTTAAAAATATCAATAAACAACAAAGCAATCCAGCTTCCCTGGCCGAAATAGACCGAAATAATAACATTAAAAGAAATACATATAAACCGTGATATGATCTGGTGAATAAATGTTGATTAAAACAGCGGTTATTGGGCTAAAAATACCAATAATATCAAAGCTGTATCCAGCTTCTCTGCTGCAGCCCGACTGGCAGAAAGTTTCGTGCTGTGATTACGTAAGATGCTTCTCATTGAAATACATTAGTATAAAAAACGTGACCCCAACACGTAAATCTTCAAAATAACGTGAGGGTATCACGGTCTAATAGATTTAATTTCGTAATGCCATCACGAACTGACGTGAGACTGGGTTGGAAATTCTCTGAAGTCAGTAAATCTGCCAAAATCTGTTTTAAGTGTAGTGTAATTGCAGTTTGAAAACCGTCTCCAGTCTTTTTTGTTTGCCGCACAACTAGGTGGGCAAAAATCTATCGTAAACCTGAATTGACATGCGGGCCGGATCAGAATTTGCGAGGGGCCAGATTTGGCCTGCGGTTCCTTGAGTTTGAAACATGTGCTGTAGACAGACCTCTGATCTCTTATACAGTAGTAAAACGTGGAAATGGAGATTTGAACTGATTCCAGCAACGGCTAAGTGAGGCACTGAGAGCAGGAGGAGAAACATTTGGCATTTCTAAATGGACTGGAAGGCCAGTGGATATTCATTCAGTGTCGCAACAGCTACCACACTCTGATGGGCCATAGCACCAACTTATAAGAGAAATGACAACTCTACAGTACCTTTCAAATCAATTACTGACAAATTCATTTAGGTTGCCTTGTGCTGACATTGACTGTTAACTGTGTTTACTCCACCTTTCTTGGCAATGCAGAGTCCATCCCTGAGAGAAGCTCATTTTATGTCACAGCAGTAGCAGAGAGGACTGGACATCTTTATCAATCCACAGCCTTCTAGGAGCTGCCAGTGAAATAAAGCTGTTTAAATGTTGCAAATTTACCAGACTCCTCTGCAACAATATGTCTTGTCATGTTATATGAGACAATGAATGCTAAGAGTTGGGTCACACCCAATCAATGCATGGTAAATTAAATAACTCAGAGCTATGGCATCCCCCTGCAACAAAACAGATGAGGGACCATTACATCAATTCAAATCTGGGGGAAGACAGATTGTTGGTGTCAGCTGTGGAAATCTGTAAGAGCACGACAGGGAACACCTCAGCCCTGGGAACCCAGCACCAGAGCTCGAGGGAAAAAAATCCATTTATTTGTGTTGTTCCTTCTCGAGATGGACAGAGTCACCTCCAACAGAGCAGCTGCTGCTACGGTCCTACCTGTCTGCAGCAGCAGGCCAACCCCAGTTATGCGCCTTCGATCAATTCCACGTCGGTTAACCATCGATTGAGTTGTGGTTTCGAGATTTTCTTTTCTTCTATATACTTTTCCATCCAGATAGTCTGCAGGCAGGGCCGCTAGTCAGCGAACATTTCAGAGCAACGTTTCCTTTTTTATATCTGAGGTAGTCTTTAAGTTAAATGCTTTTTCAGTCCAACAGAGAAGTAAAATTAAGTCCTTTGATAAGTAAAGAACATTGCGCCATGCGGCAGGGCTTCTTTTTCCGCCATCACGCAGGGATTCAAGGCCCCAGGAAGCAAATCACATTACTCTCCCCTCAATTATACTATTTCTAACATCTAACTACAAAATGTGGGTTTTCAGAGAAATGGTTTCAAAGGCTGTGTGATGTGTGTGTGAGTGCTTACGAACCTGCCAGACTCTTTTCATCAACCATATAGCTACGAAAAGTAATGCACTGTAGTTTGTATGTATTTTATGTAATTGATTGATGGAGGAGGTCGGGGTACCAGTCTTAAAACGCAAGGCTTGCTTTCAAGCTGGGAGCGGACTTCGTGTTCTGGAAGACGTTGAGGGGACAACGCAAGACTTTCGATTAGTCTTAATGGATGGATGGAATATCTGCAGGTGGGTTTTACTGGGCTGGTCATAGGTGCAGGGCCCATTTTTTTCCCAGTCCATCCCTGAGAACCAGGTTGCACAGAAAGAATTCAACCGGAATCAGGCAAAATGGGAAGAAAATATCTCTGTTTCTCTGTAATGACCAGTGATGGCTGCCATGGCACATTTCATCACCAGAAAATGTAAGCAGACAAATGTTCTCTGGAAGGGGACAGGTGCTATCACCACAGCAAATAACATAAATAATGACAGTTTTTGAGCGATGCTACATTATACCTGAACTAAAACTAAAGAGAAGAAGAAAATGTTTTCTTTTAAATCAATAGAATGATTAAGCTTGTATATTGAATACAGGTGTATCTGCACAACAAATTGAACATATCTGCAAAACAGCCCGAAGCAGTAAAATTAATAATCTTTCAAGAAAGAACAAACAAAAAATGCAAATGCAATATAAATTTAAATGATTGTGGGCCTTTTTTTCAATAATGAAGATCCATCTTCAGACTCTGGAAACTTCCTTATCGGTCAAATCAATCCATTTTTGTCAAAGGTAGGCTACATTATCATGAGGTAATGCCATGCAGACTTTTAAACTCAATCTCAAATAAAAATGAATAAGAAGCGATGTCCACTGTAATTGATTACCCAAGTCAAGCAAGCACGGTTATAATGTATTTTGTTTATCCTCAGGCTAGTCTCGCTTTGCCAGACCTTCCTCCACAGCGCTGCGGAAGAAGGTCTGGCGAGTCCAC
Source organism: Perca fluviatilis (assembly GCF_010015445.1). Taxonomy (NCBI): domain Eukaryota; kingdom Metazoa; phylum Chordata; class Actinopteri; order Perciformes; family Percidae; genus Perca; species Perca fluviatilis. The sequence goes on from NC_053127.1 coordinate 33,848,933, forward strand.
ATAGCGTTCGGGGATGGGAAAACGTGCTCTGGTTTATTGGCATTTCTTTAAACCAATCACAATCATCTTGGGAGACGCTAAGCGCCGGACGGAGCCACGGTGCCTCTGCTAAATAGCCTCGGGAAGGAACTTGTTTTGGTGGAACATGTGTACGTTCAAAGGTAGTTTTAGTCTAGCTAGCTGTCTGGATTTACCCTGCAGAGATCTGAGGAGCAGTTAACCATAGTCCTCACAAATCCACCGGAGTTTAGAACGCCAACACAAATAGCTGTTTTTTTTAAGATAAATTTGTGGGCATTTTTAGGCCTTTATTTGTATAGGACAGCTGTAGATGTAAAGGGGATAGAGAGGGGGAATGACATGCAGTCGAACCCGCAGCCACTGCGTCGAGGATATATGGGCGCGCGCTCTACCAGGTGAGCTACTCAGGCATCCTGGAAGGGAAACGTGGTGGAAATAGACTATCCTCGGGGAAACCTTGTATCTGAGTTTAAACCTCTAGCATCCAGGCTTATCACATGAAATACACATCCCTCGCCTGTTGATGGCAAATCAACTGTTTGCCCTGCAAAACAGTGTGTGTGATATTCAGGCTAATCACATGGTGAGTGTCTCAGGGCCGAGCAATGGAGGCCCAGTGTGGCGGATGGCTCTCCAGAACCTTACCGAGTCAGAGGGAGGCGCTCTATAGAGGGCCAGCTGCTGCTCAATAACACACTAATGGCGTTTTTCCATTACATGGTACCTGCTCGACTCGCCTCCACTCTACTCGACTCTACTCGCCTCGACGCGCTGTGCGTCCGTTTTCCATCGCAGATTTTAGTACCGCCTCAGCGTGGCTGGTCGTCATAGTGACTGCCGTGGGCGTGGCTTAGTAGCGTTGCTTTTCCCCGACTCATTTCCTGGTTCTCCGTCTCCGTTAAAACAATATATATGTCAATGTAAACAACATGATATCAAAGAGATAGTTAACGTTTACTGCTCCAGATTTCCCACCGTGGTCAGAAAGAACAGGGGAGACACTTAGTTTCTCTCACATATATATTAGATAATCGCCGTCACTCTCTCACTTCTCCCTCGCTCACCAGCTCCCCACACACACACATCACACATGCACACACCAGCGCACAAGTATAAACATCAGGCCACTTGTATGCTACGGAGCAAGCTTTGCGTGGAGCCTCCGGCAGCAAAAAAACACCGCTGAACCTATTTAAAAATGCCGTCTCTCGCTAGCAATGCAGTGATCAGTGACGATTCTTTCCGACCAGTCAGCAGCCTGCAGGTTTTCACGTCCTGGAACCTCGACTGAGGTGGTACTAAAAAAAAAAAAATCTGTTAGCAGGTACCAGGTACTTTCTTTTGTAATGGAAAACCAAAAAAGGCGAGTAGAGTCGAGGCGAGTCGAGCAGGTACCATGTAATGGAAAAGCGCCATAACAGGGAGCACAGCAATAAAGACACACAGAGCCGCTTCATCCACAAGCTGTCATGAGCACAGCTGTAACCACTACCCTCAGGTAACGTATAGGTGCAGTGTGAGCAGCAGAAGGAAATGGGGAGACTTTTTCAAATTGCCTTTTTGACGGTTTCAATTTTATTGTATTTTTAACCATGTTTCAAAGTGATGGAAAAGTGACAGTCTTTTTTTCCAACCATTGCTAACAGCTTAACCCAAAATAACGGCCGTGCTTTTGAAGCTACCCACTGTGCACCCTGTGCTGTTGCATGGCGGTTGAATATATTCAACTGTAATACCTTTCTTGTGCTACTTAGATTCCGAAGCAAACAGAGATCAATATGTCCTTGTCTGGCAGATAAAATTGAGAGCATGAGTATTAGAGCTATTTGCTCTGTTAAAGCTATTTGAAAATCCACCCAAGGAAAGAGACTGAAAAAGAAATGATAACCTGCATGCCTCAACATCATCAGCAGGCATATCTTCTGTATAAAACATGGGCTTGATCATTAAAACAAAACCTTAAATGGGTTATTATTAGCTGAAGAGATTTTCTGCAATGCTGCCTTCATGGTTTATTCAGGTTGACATGTATCATACTGGAATTAAGCTACTTTGATGTGTGCGGAGGCCATCTAGATAAAACATAAGAACTAATGGAACATAATCTCCCACTGCAACCTACAATACCACTCAGCTCTCCCCATCAGAATAAGGCAATCTGTGAATAATAGAGCATGCCGGAGCCAACAGCATTAGCACAAATTGAATTCCCATCCAAGACTTTTTCACATAGATCCTCAACAACCCACTGTGTCCTGGTAGGCAAACATTACTCTTTTCAACTCCCTAGCTTCTTCCTATGGTCTATTTATTGCAAAGTCCTTATAGCTCGACGAAGGACTCAGCCAGGCTTTCTTTGAGTACTCAAATAAAGGTTAATAAGCTGAAAATAGAATAGCCTTCTTTGGCCAATGATAAAGAAGGTGTAGGAGTAGAGTGCCCAGCTAAGACCACATGTTGCCGTTGTCATGTTTGCCATTAAACTGATATTAGTTTTGGTTAAATTGGTTCAACCTTTAAAGATAAAAAAAAAACCTCTGTGTGCTCAGTCCTGTGTGGAATTATTGCCATAGCACTGTCCATCTTTATTAGTCTATATCCACGACTTTCCACTTCCGGGATTGCTCCATTGCTGCCGGAAATTCACTCATTTAGTCCGGATGTCCGTTCCATTCCTCTTTCTTTGTGTTGGCGTTCTAACCTCCGATGGATTTGTGAGGACTATGGTTAACTGCTCCTCAGATCTCTGCAGGGTAAATCCAGACAGCTAGCTAGACTATCTGTCCAATCGGAGTTTTCTGTTGCACGACTAAAACTACTTTTGAACGTACACATGTTCCACCAAAACCAGTTCCTTCCTGAGGCTATTTTGCAGAGGCACCGTGGCTCCGTTGATTGTGATTGGTTTAAAGTAGTGCTGTCAGTTAAACGCGTTATTATTACGGCGTTAACGCAAACCCATTTTAACGGCATACATTTTTTTATCATGAGATTAACGTTCTTTTTGGCATAGCAAACTTTGTAGTTTTTTTCACATGCTGTTGCAACAACTAGTAACAAAAAACAAAACAACAGGCCCGCCGCACACACTTGTTTGGGCTTGCGAGCCGGCCAAAGAGTAGCAGGCTAACGTTACGTTTTGAGTGGATGGCGAGCGTGAGACGCCGAAATGGACGCCAATAAGATTCTGAATAGAAAGTTTACTTTTAAAAAGTTGCCAAATGGTTCCACTGACAAGACCAAAGTGATGTGTGTGTTTTGTCGTTGTGAACTGAGCTATCATCGCAGCACGTCCAGTCTGAAATACCACCTGATGGCCGAGCACACAGCTGATGCCAATTCTCCCCCCCCCCTCGTCAAAGCCAGGCAACAAAAGCACAAAGCAAGCCGATCCACTTTTCCTTGTTGATAAGAGCATTAAAATGAGAAAAAATAATGGGACAAAAAGAAATCAATATAACATTAATGCGATTATTTTAATTGTTTGACAGCACTAGTTTAAAGAAATGCCAATAAACCAGAGCACGTTTTTCTCCCATCCCTGAATGCTGTGTGGACTAGCCAGACCTTCCTTCGCAGCGCTGTGGAGGAAGGTCTGGCAATGCAAGACTAATCTTCATTGATTACTGGACAGTCAGTGTTTTACTCTTTGACTGCTTTAGCCTGGAGGATGGGTTGTTCTCAATGTAACACTTTCAAGTTTCTTTGAATATTTATCAGGTACCACACTTTTTTTTTAAATGTCACTTTTATAGCTGGTTCGCCTGTTACTCCTGTTATTTTCTTACAAGCAATGTAGCATCAAAGGGTTCAAAAGTCCACAGCTACATTACATCACTTGCAAACCTGCAAACTTCACAGAGAACAATGAGGGCAAAACAGCATCACTGACCTGTGTTAACTGAATATTCTCTGGTCCAGCTCAGCTAAAAACACTGAATCTGTGTGTGTGTGTGTAAGTGTGTAAGTGTGTCCGGCGTCGCTGTAGTTCATGGCGGTTTGCGATGCTGAATTAATATATAGGGGAAACCCAATGGGTATTTGGCGTTCATTTTGGCATTAAAAAAATGGCAGTATAATACTGACAGTAATGCTTATGTGAACTTAGCAAGAGGCAAAAACAAGTAACACAGACTCCACAAGTCAGGTCCCTGATCATCTAGCTGGCAACAAGCAATTGTAGCAGGCCAGCAAAATGTAGAACACAAGCCATAATTTCCCCCTGTTATCATTTCACAGATCCAAATCATATCCACAATCTACTTCATGCTTCGCAATTACAACAATCTGTACAAAAGCAAAGCAAGTCGAAAGGATGAGGCGAGGTGCAGCTCATTAGAGAAGGTGTTGCCTCGTCCATTAGCAGCAGCTACAGCAGCAAAGATTCATCACCCAACAGGAAAAATGAGCCCCAAATGTCCTCATCATTAATTTTCTGTTAAAGAATGTATGCTCTCTGTTAGGACATGCCAACTGGACGGACAAATGAGTCCAATTTATCCCTATTAAATGGGTCCTATGGTGGGGGGGGCGGAGTCTGTGCCATATGGCAGTTGGGTATCGTGTGACATGAAGCGCACAGCCACAGTAGACACACAGCTGTTTGAGTAAGAACGCAGAAGCATACCTGGCTGCTTCCCCCTGATGGCTACATGGATGGGCTTCATTTGCTCTAAAATGCAAGTTTGTGACTGTGGGGGTGCTCAGATGTTTGGCTGTGTTTCACATGTTTGCGTCTCCTTTACAGTCAATGTTTTGGTGTATTTCTGATGTTTAAGTTTCAATGTTTAATTTTCTCTTCGGGGATAAATATTAAGTTACATTTTATGTTATTTCTAATTAATTCTACTTTTATTCTTATTATCTATTAAATACAGTAAATGACAGTTAATGCCTCAGTTATTACTTGTATGCATGTTGTATGAATATGGTAACACTAATAAAATGAAAAACTACAGGATGTACCAGGGGTTCTTCATCTTCTTTGTTATGCCACCCTTGAGCATAAAGAATTTCATACTCCATCCCTCTCTAAGCTGTTTCATTTTGATGAATTATTAATTTAAATAGGGACATTTTTAACAAATCAAGCCAAGTTGAATGTTATTTCATTATTATTGAATGACATTATCAGGCACACACATTGCATGTCTCCTTTCATGTTAGACACATGGCTCTCACATTATACTTACAGAAAACTCAACAGCAAGAAGCTTTTTAGATGTTCTTGACTCTGAGCTTCACCTTTGCATAGGTTTAGGCACAAAAATTACATGGCGTAGCTTTGTTGGTTCTGTAAAGTAAAAAAATAAACTCTGTTTTACTTTTATTTCCAAACGGGACATGAAGCCCGGTCTTCTCGGAGAAAGTCCTGTGTTTCTTTGACCCATCCAGCCCCCCCACCTTTCTCCTTAAGTGGAAATTCAACGCATTGTCATGAGCGGGTTTGTATGATAGCCTACGAAAGTAGGCGACCGCTGGCTGGTCACGTGACACCATGAAGCAGTTTGTAGATGTGTTTAGCAGCCAATAGGTGACTGTGAGCCGCCTACAGGCACCGCCTGATGACGCTCCTTTCAGGGGCCCTGGTAGTGGAGTTTAGCCAGAAAAAGTGACTGTTAAAGCTTTAGTGCGTACATTTTTTATATTGATGAACGTCCGTTAAATTCAAGCCATTACCAAATGAGTTGCTACAAAGCTAATTAAGACTATCAGCTCCACACAACTCCCTCTGGATCTCTCAGTGTGATTATGTGTAGAAGATTGTAGCGTCCGGTGACTTTTGCATGCAGAAACTCAAGCGAAGATAATGACCTTTTCGTTTTTTTAATCTTCCGTGTCCTCCTTGGCTACTAGCAACTGTGTGGAGGAGGGGTGGGGATGGCGCGATCACGGAAGGCTTGTATCATGTCACATATCACAGTTTTGTTGTCATCACTTAGAATTCCTCATGGGGGACACAGAAACTTTGGCTTTAAGTTTAGACACCCAAACGACTAGTTAAGTTACGGTAAAAGATCGTCGTTGGGATTAAAACACTCTCGAGGAACGAAGACGCGTTTCCTGGGAGAACTTATTTCGTTTTTTTCCCCGGGAAGCGAACTCTGCTGCAGGCTTGAAAGCCCAGAGTTCCATGAGCCACCCATCCACCCCCGACCTCGCCACTACGCCGTCCGCAGCGTTCTCATACAGCAGCAGTCCTTGTGGGGCATACAGCAAAACATATGTGGAATGCTTACCGATTACAGTGCTATACTTTGTGTATATATGTACGAATGGTTCATGAGAACAGCCCGGGAAATTTGGCGCTCTTATACTTTACCCTTCGTTGTGCTTTGCTCCCGGCCACTAGAGTCATTATAAACGTAAATAAAAGTCATATTTTTTGCCTGAACAAACGACTTATGTGGGCGTTTTTCGGGGGAGGATAGTCTCTTTGTTTTGGCCTAACCGTGTGACGGAATGCTCCCACAGATGTGTGTGTCTGTAATGGTTGCTAAGAGCAGGTAACGTTTTGCACAATAATCAGAGAAATATGGTGACGTAAGAGTTATTACTTTCAGCTGTGTTGATCTCATCCACGCTTGTGTGGTCGTTATTTTTCATGGATGTAGCTATTTTTCTGGCTCTGGTTCAGGAAGACGGCAACCCCATTCGCAATCTCGACAACAAAGGTCTTATTGGTTCGGGACTTTTTCGGGGACACATCAGTTAACACAACACCAGACCTATTTGAACCACTGAAATATGTGGGCATAATGAGAAAACAGCTAAGCTGCCACTGCACTAGTCCCTTTAGCTTATCGTGGTGTTTGGAGTTCTTTCCAAAAAATATGCCTTTCTTGCAATTTACCTTTTCTTTAATAGGTTTCTTTCGCAACCTGCTAAGAATAGAGCTATTTAATTCAGTTCATCGCTTGCTTTCAAATTTCAATTAGTGCCTCTTAAACCGCAATAGAAGATATTCTCAAACAGAGCACTTTCATGTCATTTGCTGTGAAGTCAGCAAATGCGTGCTGGAGAATTCCTAATTAAGGTGTTATGTGCTTCAGCTGAAATCACATGAAAACAAGAAAACATTTTGCTGCTCCTGTGAACTTCCCAAATATGGGGACAACTCAAACACTCAGACAAGTGTGCGCTGCATAAATAGACACTGGAGGCTGGGAGTCAGTGAGGCTGGGATGCAGCCGTGGATACATGCAGAACATTACCAGACTTTGTCATCTGCTCTGCTCCCCTGTTACATGAGATACACCCTGCCACGTTCCCTTTAGTTGTGCCCTTGACAAATCTTTCACTCAGATGCATGACAAGCAAATGAGCTAGAATAGTGTGAAGGTGGGTGTATGTGTATCAATTCATTTCCTTGTATACATGTATTACGCCTATAAGTCAAAAGAGGAAAAGAGCCCCTCACATCATTTGCCAGGTCGACCTGCCTTGGGCGTTATCTTGATTGCAAAGGAGGCTCACGTGGCGCCCGTTAGACGATAGATTGCTCCAATGGAGTTATGGTGACAGCCGTGCAGGTTGTTTAAAGGGCCATTCGGATGCAATCTGAGAGATTCCAGCCTGGATTTATGCCTCACCTATTGCCTGGGCTGCTCACTCCTGTGCTATGGTAAACGGGAATGAATGACTGTCAGGAAGCAGACTTCCCCTTTCCCTCCCTCCCAGCCAGCAGGGCCCTGAGCTTAGCAGTCTGGCCTGTGCTTTGCATTGCATTAGCACTTTGCAGCACTTCACCTGTGTGTGTGTGTGTGTGTTTGTGTGTGTGTGTGTGTGTGTGTGTGTGTGTGTGTGTGTGTGTGTGTGTGTGTGTGTGTGTGTGTGTGTGTGTGTGTGTGTGTGTGAGCCCCATTAACACTGTCATTAGAGGAGCTTGGCTTATGTCATGTTATGGTCAGAGGAGTCCCCTTGCTGAGAAAAAAAAACCCGAAAGCGAGATATTTTCAACTTCTCCATGTGCTGAAAGTTAGTTATTCTAAAATAAAACCCTCACCTTTCAATTACAGCTGCATCTTTATACATGAGGTAACAACGTGTTAGATGTATATGTAAATGCCATTTTCAGAGACAGACTGTGTAGCACTGCTGGCTCCAGCTATCTGTTAAAATGATGTTTTTTGTCATTCAGACAAGGGTGAGTGGGTGTCTTTTACATCATTGTTCCTCACGGCTTCAGTCAGACATGACAGGACATTTACAGAAAGAGACACACTGCTCATGTGGTACTGGCACCTGGTGAGGGAGCAGACAGAGAGAGAGAGAGAGAGAGAGAGAGAGAGAGAGAGAGAGAGCGGTGGAGTTATAAATGTTCTGATGGAAAGGAATCAGAGTGTGTTCTGTTCTCTCCCAGGATGCATCACCGATGGATTGTAAAATGTATTTTGCCAATGAAGCCTTCAAGCAGCACTACGTAACTTTTAGCCCTACAGGTTGTCTCATGGGAACTACAACTCGTTGTAGTTCAAGTTGTAGTTCCAATGAGACAACCTCTAGGGGGACTACAGCTGCAGCTAAAAGTTACATAGTGTTGCTTTAAATTATAGACTATTGTGAGTGAGAGAAACTCACCACTAGAGGGTGACAATTGTTCAGCACTTGACTGGAGTCATTTGCACTGTTGGCAACGTGATAGGGACCGAACAGAGCATAGAAATCAACGGGAGCGGGACGGAGCCGGAGATTAAATAAAAACATGACGCTGAAATGCGGTGAGTGCGCCCAAAGATGGCGAAGCATTCCTAGGCTACTTAGTATGCGGAAGGCAGCGATTCTTCTAACCTACCCTAAATCGATAAATGAGTGTTTTGAGTGTGAGAAGATCTCTGTTAGGAATTACGTAATGAAATTGCCTAGGCCTGCAGGTAATGCATGTATATATAAATTTCCGAGGCAACCTCAGTGATTTGACTTATGCTACAGGGGGCAACAGAGTCTGATAACTTCAGACAACATAGGGAACCAAACGGGAGCAGGACGGGATTCGGGAGTCTTTCTCTCTGCATTTTGCAGGACAGGATTTTTTTGGGGGGGCAGTCACGTGATCGGGGAGCGACAATTGATTCCTGTGTGACCCTGGGCTCACCACTACTTCTTCCACCCACTACAATCCAGTACATTCGCCTCTATTTCATCATTAAACACTATTCACCATAGCAGAAATGTTGACCCATAGGAGCCAGTTGGCAGCCTTAGATCCTTAGCTGTGGCCTTTCTGGCCGTTTCAAAGTCAAAGCTAAAATCTAAAGGTGGCTGTGATTTTGCCATCAGGACCCCTTAGCTTTGGAACGAGCTGCCTCAGGAGATAAGGCCCGCAGGACCAGTGACCTCTTTAAAACCACTTCTTAAAACCTATTTTTATAGACTTGCTTCCATGTGATGTCTTTGTATTACTTTTATTACTTTTATCTTTATTTTTATTGACATGTTTTTACCCTTCCTATCTTTCATCATCACTTGTATGCTCTCTACTATGTTTCTGCGTCTTTTGTTGCCCTTACTGTTTGGCTCTCTGTGGTTTTATTGCCCTCTGGGTATCCTGCTCTGCATTGTCTGTCAAAGCACGCTACTCCTAAACTCTGTTCTTCCACCCATGCAGTTGGCATGAATGAAAGTTGAAGACGTAGGGAGACACTGTTGTTCACTGTGTTTGGGTTTATTTTAGTTCTTATTGCTATGATATGTGAAGAATCACCTACACAACGTAAAATGTCAACATTCACTGTCTTTCATATTTTATTTCATTGATTTTCTTTTCTTTTTTGTGCATAAGACATGAACAGATAATACATGTCTAATGGCAGAACAAGACGTGCATTTAATCTCTCTCTCTGTGCGTGTTTTATCTTGTGATGCTGCAGCCTTTACATTAATCAGATGCTATTCACTTCAGACCTGTGCCAAGTGTTATGGAAATGTTACAGGTCCGACCTATTAGATCGGTACCATTTTTACGTGAAAGTGACCAGGTTTACGTAAAGGGGTGCATGGCTGAAAGGGGCTATATATATATATATATATATATATATATATATATATAGGTTTATGCTAAGAAAAAGTGGCCGGTAACATTGCACTTTCTGTTTATATCTTTCAATGTATTATGGGACTCACAACATTCAAAATTGAAATAAGACAAATAAAAACAATATGAGTGAAAACACCCATTACATTTTATCAATGTATATATTTTTGCCCATTTTGTGTCCCATTAGCATAGCATGGTTCTGATACACTATACTGGCCCGGGAACACTGACACTCTCCTTTACATATACAGCGTATACATTTGCCATGTGTTGAAATTATGAATATACAGGCAAAAACTATTTTTTAAATTGCATAAAAAAATTTCTTTCATAAAAATGCCCTAAAAACATGTATGCTGCCACTCCCATGTCCATTGATGGTATTGCTGAATAGGTTGAAAAGCATTATTTTTTTTCCTGATAGCAGTATGTGGCCTTCCTGGCTCTGACATACATTAGCCACAAGACTAGACACTAGAATAAGTTAGAACTAGGCTTTGGTTTAAAGGGTTAAGAAAACAGAGCAATCTACCTTTATTTATCAGGGTATTTTGTTGCTTAGAGAAAGAAGTAGTAACTCTTTAAACCAGTAGGTGTCAGGTTCAGGTCCATGGGAACTGAGCCAACAGCGAGGTCAAGCAGAAAGACAACTAGCTGCCAGATTGTCATTGTGCATTTTTCTAATCTGTACCTGTCAGAGGCATCCTGGTGTGAGTCTGTCCTCCTGCAGTGCTCACTGGATAACACACAACAGTCAGAACGTCCAGAAAAGAAACTCACTTTGCTCTCAAATGTGTGTTAAGACGAGACCACACACAACAACGATGACTGAGAACTGGAAATGACACTGGAAGCGTTGATTCCTCTGAGCTGTCATTAAAGAAATTATGTTTTTCCAGAAGCATTCAGCTTTTAATTCATTATATCTGGGACAACGTAAACTCTGAGACAGAACTTAAATCATAAAGAGGTTTAGAGTATGTCTACGGTCGAACAAACTCAAGATTAATACAGCTGCAAAAAGTGGAACAGATGTTTTCTTCACACAATGTCTGTTCGCCTTTCCATTAAAAACAAAGAAACATTGCATGATTAAAATGTCACTAGCACAGCTACTGTAATATATTTGAGCTACTAGTGTTATTTAAGCTACTAGTGTGTCATCTGAAGAATGATGAAAGAAATACTGATAGGACTTAGGAATCATTCAGGGTATTTGTGTGTTATTTCTCAATCAGCTCCAGAGCAGGGCTTATATTGGAGCTTGTTTTCACTTCAAACACACTCAAGCAACACCTCAGCTGTACAGCCATTCACTCGGGACCAAATTATAGCTTGCATGTATTGATTCAATTCTGTTGGGAACACATTTTAACACCTTTAATTACTACATGTCTGGCATTGTATCTCAGCAACAAGATGCCAGTAAAGTCAATATCAGACGAGACGATGGATCAGAAGATCACTGAGTGGGGAAACGGAAACAGCTGGTCACGTCCTGGAGGTCTGTGTGTAATTATGATGTGCTGGATTCACCTGGAGTCATTAGACACATAGCTCTTGGTTGCGTGGGTGGTAGTCACGCATTGCCAGACCTTCCTCCACAGCGCTGCGGAGGAAGGTCTGGCTAGTCCACACAGCATTCCGGGATGGGAGAAAAACTTGGTCTGGTTTATTGGCATTTCTTTAAACCAATCACAATCATCTTGGGCGGCACTGAGCGGCGAACGGAGCAACGGTACCTCTGCTAAATAGTCTCAGGAAGGAACTTGTTTTGGTGGAACATGTGTACGTTCAAAAGTAGTTTAGTCGTGCAACAGAAAACTCTGATTGGACAGATAGTCTAGCTAGCTGTCTGGATTTACCCTGCAGAGATCTGAGGAGCAGTTAACCATAGTCCTCACAAACCCACCGGAGGTTAGAACGCCAACACAAAGGCCAAGGCAACGGATATCCGGCCTAAATAAGTGAAATCCAGCGGAATTTCCATCAGGACCGAGCAATCCCGGAAGTGGAACTTTGTGGATATAGACTAAGTGGGTGGTAACATTTAAATACAGTACAGGCCAAAAGTTTTAACACACCTTCTCATTTAATGTGTTTCTTTATTTTCATGACTATTTACATTGTAGATTCTCACTGAAGGCATCAAAACTATGAATGAACACATATGGAATTATTTCCCTTATTAATAAAAAAGCAAAGGGTGGCTACTTTGAGGAATCTAAAATATAAGACATGTTTTCAGTTATTTCACACTTTTTTGTTAAGTACATAATTCCATATGTGTTCATTCAGAGTTTGGATGCCTTCAGTGAGAATCTACAATGTAAATAGTCATGAAAATAAAAAGGAAATGCATTGAATCAGAAGGTGTGTCCAAACTTTTGGCCTGTACTGTACATCAACACATCTCTGCATATCCGCAGGGGCGTGGCACAACATTCTGGGCCCTGTAGAAAGGCATTTTCTATGGGCCCCTCCCCGCATCCACAGCTATTCATTCTAGCATCTTTTTGGGCCCTCCTCACATGAGGGTCCTGGGTACTCAGTCCCCTTTTTACCCCCAGTCCAACGCCCCTGCATATCCATGACTTGTTTTATTTGCTGTCACAGATGCAGTACAAAACTAAAGATTTTTTTTTTTAATTGCAATCTGTGTTTATGACACCATGCAGCCTACCTCTAGGTCTCCTCATTATCTGATCCAGATTGAGAATTGAATACATTTTCAGCACCAAATAATAGCCCCTGAAGTAGCTGTTGTCAGTGACATTTGAAATGAAGATGTGTTATCAGTGGTGGGCTGAGGATTGCCAGAGTATTTATAACATTGTTGCTTCCCAGCAGTCAAAATGGGCTCAGAAATAGATTCAGATGTCCATGTGCTAAAGGCTTTGCTCACAGACCACAGAAGGCAGAATAAAAAATGTTTTCCGGAGTGAGATCATGAAATGGCAGCGTGCACCACTCTGCAATCACTCCATCTCCTCCAATAAAGCAGCAATGTCAACAGCGAGCTAGGTGAAGGACACGCCTGCTGAGAACCCAATGCCTTCTGCTCCACTGTGTTTCACTTTAAAGTGGCACATTAAGGAGCCCTGAAGGGGGTCGCCTCATTTTTATGGCACATATATTTGGGTACATTTTATGACCCTAACCTTCAGCCCCACAGCGCTGGTAAGGTTATTGACTTATATGTGAAGATGTCTCATAAACTCTGATGTCCCTCTTCAGCCAGTATCCAGCCCTAAATACTGATTTTCCTCTGGCTGGTGGCCCATCTATTTTCAATTCAACAGATTTTTCAGATTTCTCCCTCTCTCTCTCTCTCTCTCTTTCTCTCTCTCTCTCTCTCTCTGAATGTGTGTGTGTGTGTGTGTGTGTGCACACGTGTGTGAGAGCAGATGGGGAGAGAGAATTATCTGAATACCAGTATGGAAATGTGATAAATATTCCTACTGCAAGTCTAATTACAAGATGGTAATTAATCACATGTTGCTGTGGTTGTTCCGAGTAATGAGACTCCAAAAAGTGCAATTTATGAATCTGAGAGGGACTAAGCACTCTGTTTATTATTGATCGCTGATATGACGTGATGATCACCCCATGGCTAATCCTTCAGACAGGAAAACGGGTGAATATTAGAGTTTCTTTCACTCTTTCCTCAGACAAATTCCCATTTTTCAGAGCTTTTATGGCGCACTTCCAGGAAAACAAGTCTACCGTGTTGTCTTTCTTGCCCCCTATAAAAGCCAAGCTAAGCATCATGAAATAATAATTTAGCGGCAGCTGATAAAACAACAAGTTGATATCACATCATCAAATGGCATATGCTAACTGTGTATTCCCGGACTTCATTATAAAACTCTGCTGCAGTAATTCCAAACCAAGTTATGCCAGCGCTCCATCAGGGCAGCTTCCTCGGGGGCCTGGTGTAATTGCATCATCAAGTGCAGCAAGTCATCTTATCCACAGTTTCGCTGCACCGCGTGGGGACCACTCCAAGCCCCACCCTGATAAGAGAAAGCCTCATCCTGAATGGAGCCGTTGAGAAACCCAGATGTAGAACTGTTGTGGTGGAGAGCAGCGAGGCAGTGCAGTTTCATTACAACCCAGAACTATATATTATATCCAAACAAGTCTCAGTGATAAAGTTGAAGATTATATATAATATTTATTAAAAAAAAAAACACTCTGGAAACAGCTGGTTTCCCTCAGAGTGGCGAGGACCTGTATTTGGACCGGGATGGCACGGTTCCGGAGTGTTGCCCTCTCTACTGGACCCATATTAGCCAGTCATCATGGTCCCTGAAGTCTCTCCTGATTCTTCCATTGGCGTAGTCCTCCTGCAGGGCCTGCAGGGCCATCATGCAGCATTACGCACGGATTCACCACAGTATTTATATTTATACAATAATTTGTGATTGTTAACACCTTGCTAAAATCACAGCATCAACTAGTGGTACCCCTCAACCCCGAGATACAATTTGAAGACAAAATAAAGTGTAATAGGCAAACACACTTTTCTTCATGCAGGTTTTGTCATTAACAGTATTAAAGTTCGGACTGATAACGAGGACATTAAGGGTAACGATTACGCGAGAGAACGGCTGTATTTCCAGACTTTGACATTTGATGATATATGCACAGTATTAAAGAAAGATATTTATGTGACGGCGAGACATAAAAAATATTAAGAACACATTTTTATTTAACATTTGAGTTGGAGGTGTTTATGGAACAGTTATCACTCAGTACATGTACAAATAACACTGCTGGATTTCATCATCATGGTAATGTGGATGATATGGAGCGAAAAAAAGAGGCATCAATACTTAAAAATATTACGAGTAATCTTATTCCCACATTTACTCTCTGCAGCGTGCAGTCTATTTCATCTCCAAAATGTGCGTACGCACGTGTCAGAGTTTGTGTGGAGGACCTTCTCCCGTCAAGTTTTTTTTTATAAATCACAACCTTTGCGTGGGAAGTGGCGTACGCACATTTTCAGCCCCGTTTTGTGCGTACGCCACGTCTATAAATGAGACCCCTGATCATTTAAGTGATTTGTGAAGAGCATTGTATGGAACCATCCACGATACTTTCTTTGACAATGTGGTTGAAAGAAACCTAAATTTCTGATAAAGAAACTTTTTGAAAATGGGTCAAATTTGACCCAAGGACAACAGGAGGGTTAAACATCATCATCATCATCATCATCATCATCATCATCATCATCATCATCATCATCATCATCATCATCATCTTTTAGCTGGGACTTATTTGTGGCAAATCATTTGAATGTGAAATAACCAAGATTTGGAGTGCCCTAAAGCATTAAAATCTAATTTAAAAACGTCTGCAGACTGTCTGTAAGGGGTGATTTAGCTCTTAGTGAATACCAATATCTGATGTGCTGTGATTTCTGCCTTTCACAAGTCAGCTTCTAAAGGAAAAGAAATGTGATTGTTGAATGTCTTTGCAGCAACCGCATCGCAAGTCAGATGATTCTGTATACTGTTTCAAATCCCCGCTTTCTTTTTAAGATTGTTTTTGGGGCATTTTAGTCCTTTGTTTTTATAGGACAGCTAAAGACATGAAAGGGGAGAGAGGGGGGAAAGACATGCAGCAAAGGGCCGCAGGTTGGAGTTGAACCCCCGGCCGCTGCGTCGAGGAGTAAACCTCTATATATGGGCGCACGCTCTACCAGTTGATCTACCCAGGTGCCCAATTCCCCACTTTCTACCATATGTTCTCATAGAACTATTCATTTTTTGTGAAAAGATTGTGTGTAAGGTTAACTAAAAGGCCAACATTAATTACTGGTCAGTGACAGGACATGAACTCTGGTGTCCTGCATGGAAGTCTGATGCTCAGCACATCTATCCTCGACCCTGACATGCACACCCTCAAGTTCCACCTTGCTACATACAGTATATGGCACACTATTTCTTGCAGTGGCAGCGGACATAAATAAAGAGGAGCGGAAACCTCCAGTATTGATGTAATTCCTACTGTAAATGATACTGGGCTGTGTTGTAGTTACAGGCAACAGTAGCTCAATTTAATGGCAGGGGTTCAGAGGGTAGGGCTTAACCACAAACGTGAATGCAGAGCGAGCTGTGGTTGATGGACACTTTGGTCCCACAGTGCAAAACACAACGGAGAGCTACTCACAGCTTGAAAAAGAGACAAAAAAGACGGTGGTGTGACAGCTCCAACAATGGCTCAGACAACCTAAAAAGTGAACAAATGAATCCTTGTAAAAACATTTAACTAAATAAATAAAAAACAAAATAGAAATACCTTTGATAAATTTCCTTCAGTGCAATGCTCTTATAATGTAGTGCAGTACAAAACAATAAAGTACAGCATCACTGCAATGGCTAAAAACAGCTCATTGTCAACAGTAGTGCATGCTAGTGCCTAGCAGGTAGCGGTCCAACCCATACCACGCTGGCATTTTCAATGTGTCCTGTGAGAAAATACAATACACTCCAAACTGTTTATGTCAGCCAGTTATGTTACCCTCTATCTTTACAGTAGGAACCCTGGAATGGCTATTTAATTTTCAGCATGAGTGGCACTACCTATATTTCTTAAGGGTGACAGGTTCACTCATTTGGAAAATGCTAACAGGCTGTTGACAGTACTGTATGTGGGCCAGTGACAGTCAGTTTAATTGTTTCAGGGTAATTAGATACTATTTTCTTCTCACTCAGCTCAATTAGGTACTCAGTGATCCATTAGCAGTTATGTGCTGCTGTTATGAAGATATACTGTACAGTACTATAGGCTGGGGGCATTTCTAAATAGTAAGATAGTGTAGGGTTAGACCATCTCCTCCTGTAAACCCAAAAGCAGACCTCTACGAAGCAAGTTCAACGTTCCCACGATATCTTTTGGTTATCTGGCTTCACTAACCCTAACATCCGCAAGCCATACGATAACGGTTATCAATTCCTTAAGTCAAGTTTCCCCATTTTAGCCACGAGTACGTTTGAAAAAGGGGCGGGGTTTGCAGCATGCAGCATGCGACCAATCATGGACAATTCTACTGGCAGCAGAGCAAAGAGCAAACTATAAAAGATATTATTAAAAAAAAGATTTTGCGCGCTTTAGCTAATTTGCTTAAACTGAACAGCCAATCAGAGGGATTCCTCTCACCCACAGCCGAAAAAGAGCTGACGAGGGTGTACTAGGGCGACGATGTGGGGCACATTGTCTGAACCTGGGTGACGGGCGCTCATCGTTGGCCCAACTTGGACTGACGGCCAACCCTGTGTGTCAGCACCTTAAGCCACGACTTCACTGCACACTGCACACTAGCAACATACGGCTCAAGAAGCTGACACAGATAATCAGACCTTCCAACGACAATCTTTTCATACATATACAGTACAGGCCAAAAGTTTGGACACACCATTCAATGTGTTTCTTTATTTTCATGACTATTTACATTGTAGATTCTCACTGAAGGCATCAAAACTATGAATGAACACATATGGAATTATGTACTTAACAAAAAAGTGTGAAATAACTGAAAACATGTCTTATATTTTAGATTCTTCAAAGTAGCCACCCTTTGCTTTTTTTGATAACTCTGCAAACCCTTGGTGTTCTCTCAATGAGCTTCATGAGGTAGTCACCTGAAATGGTTTTACCTTCACAGGTGTGCTTTGTCAGGGTTCATTAGTGGAATTCTTTCCCTTATTAATAAAAAAGCAAAGGGTGGCTACTTTGAAAAATCTAAAATATAAGACATGTTTTCAGTTATTTCACACTTTTTTGTTAAGTACATAATTCCATATGTGTTCATTCAGAGTTTTGATGCCTTCAGTGAGAATCTACAATGTAAATAGTCATGAAAATAAAAAGGAAATGCATTGAATGAGAAGGTGTGTCCAAACTTTTGGCCTGTACTGTACATGTGTGTATGTATATCTGCCCACCTCTCGATCTTCTGAGAATGGTGATGTCATTTTCAAAGAGAATTGATTGGTCAGTAGGTGGTGCTCATGGTTTGATCTGTTATCTTGAACATTATCTGTTACGAAGCGATTTATCCCGGTAAAAAGTGAACCAGCTTCTTAACGCTAAAAAATACCCAGAAGTTACCTCGCTAACCCCACATCCTGCTTTGTAGTACAGGCCTCCTTTAAAACAGACTGCAATGTCATCAAACCCTATAGATAAGCCACTGAAAGCTCTGTTTACTCTCCACGCTGAGCAAACTCAGAATTCAGTTCAATTTATAAGCTCATTGACTTGTTTTTCTTGTGCCACAATAGCCTGGACTTGTGGCTCAAGATAAGAATTATAAATCATGGTAAACAATAAAGCTGCCTGGAGGTGAGGCTTTACTGTAATGCTTGTGATTCTTTATTTACAACTATCAGCCTGAATGGCCAAATCTGTGTGGGCTGCCATTAAAAGGTGTTTCAATATGCTGTTTACCCCATCTCCCCATTTAATTAACTGTCATTGATTTGTGTTGACTAGGTGCGGTTTATGTACCTTCTCTCCTCTTGTAATTTCAACATGTTTCCACACTGAGTGATTGGTCCTGCCAAGATGCACACCCAAATTAATCTTCCATTTTAAAGCCATTCTCTCCCCCAGCAGAATGCAATTGCTGAGATTTGTTTGTTATCCACCAGGCTCAGTCCAGGCCAATGCAAACTACCGTTTTCATTAGCAACACCAGGTCCATGTGCATGGCCTCATGCCCTGTTGATTGGATATCTTATTAAAATGAAGTTAATGGATGGCTCGTGATTTATCAATGCCTTCCACTGCTGAGATTTTTGAATAGAAATAGAGGAGTAATACAAATTTCCATTTAGTTGTCTGATAAACGCAGGAAATGTGCAATTTGGAAGAAAATTAACCATTATCAGCATGAGACCATCATGCACTGACTCCAAAGGCCACAGAGAGAGTCTCACAGCCCGAAAACTTTCACAGAGTTTGAAAAGGCAGCTGGGAAATGTTGGCAGTGCCCTGCTACAGGATGTGGACCTACATGATGTTCACTCCTTTTTCATTTTTGATTACCCAAGAACTGTTTATTCAGAAAAAGCTGATCTTCAATAATATAATGTAATAACACTGACAGGGGCATTCTGCATAATGAGTACTTTTTGATATTGTAATTACATTTTGGTACCAATGCTGACTTTTAGTTAGATAAAGTTTTGTATTCAAGACTTTTACTTATAGTATGAAGATAATATGGTATTCAGTAAGATAGATAGGTTATATTGGCAATGACATATGTTTAGAGTTGTTTGAGTGGTCAGTGCTCAAAATGCAGAATCTCAATCAGGAACATAAATGATTAATAAGTAAATGAACTCAGTGGGATAGAGCAGTAGACAGTCACAGTAATTTATCCATATTGTATGTCATAATTTGAAAATGAGCCACCACTGAGGCATGGCTGATTTTCTCTTTCGCCAAATACAGAACTGCAGTATTAGTGGCAGTCCCTAGATCAGCAGTGGTTAGGTGCTGTAGCATAGTTAGATGATGACATTTGGTAATTGTTAAATACAAATATAGTCATATTAGATTACATAATATATTAGACAGTAACACTGAAAATATATAAGTATATAGAAAATAATGTTGAAAGTTGCTCGTTATTAATTGGCCATTGACTACCCATTCATATCCGTTTGGTTACCCTGCATTTTGCATAAAAAGCTTTCCTGAGACGACTAAATAACTCTGAACTGTCTGCGTTGATGTGCCAAATCTGCTGGAGCTCCCTCCTAATGCCTGTCAAATGTGGCCACCTGTGCTCACTTAGTCATTCTCGCAAGACCAGACAACGCAGGCAAAGTCATTTGGATCGAAAACTGTGATAACATTCAAATAAGCGGAAATTAATCCTTCATTACCTGCAGATAAAAAAATGGAACCTGTCAACTTTCGTCTTCGATCCATTTTCCTTTACTTATACATTTTGTGAATCCTACTTTGTTTCATGGGCAGATCTATTCCCCGAGAGTTTGGAGGGTTCTCAGAAATGCAGACAAATGAGTGCAGTGCTGTATGTGGACCTTTGGATGACTTCTGTTGTATGTGTGTGTGTGTGACATAAATCACTACATACAGTACAGTGTGCTCTGTTGTTCAGCACAAAGGGCTGATTTAGAGCCACACATGGGCCAACGGCAAACAAACCAAGAGCTTGTTCCTTGGTAGCCCTCACTCCCACCAAACCATGAACACAAGAATGACATACTTGCATGCAGATGGAGCTCAATGAGCTCTGCATAGACAATGTGCTGATTGAGCGTTTGGCATGATGATGAGCTGGCAATCAACATGACATTCCATTATTCCCACTCTGACTGCCTATATGATTGACATGCATTTCTGCCCATACCATTTTTTAACACAAATTGAACTGAATAAAATCAGGCATCATACATATACAACATCATTGATACAACTCCTTTAACCAAATAACTAAAGAGGCAAAACATGTGCCTTGTTTATCTGTACTGCTGTTCTGCTCTCTGTTATGATGCAGAGGGACGGAGGCATTGTGAAATAATGAGGCGTGTAACCTTTTTAATCACTAATCACTAATTAGATGCATATGTATAGTGGTGATTAAAATGGACATTTTAGTCAAATTAGCCTCTTGCTTGATTGGGATGAAGCCCAATACGGCTGATACAAATCTGAGAAACAATAAAAAAGACACTCTGCCCTCCCAAAAACTCAGGCTACCCTCCCTTCAGCAAGAAGAAAAAACACATAAGCCTCCCCTCACCCATAATAACACAGTATAATAAACAGTCCCTGATTGAAATATGCATCTGGAACAACACACCATTGTCCCTCAACTGCTACAGCTTGGGAGGTTTATTGTCATTAT
This sequence comes from Perca fluviatilis, assembly GCF_010015445.1. Taxonomy (NCBI): domain Eukaryota; kingdom Metazoa; phylum Chordata; class Actinopteri; order Perciformes; family Percidae; genus Perca; species Perca fluviatilis. Next base: position 33,869,887 of record NC_053127.1, read on the forward strand.
GCAAGTGGGCCTGACTTGTCATTATCCCTAGCTGGAATCAAACGCATCAAAGCATTGCACTTTCATGGTATGCATGCTAGACCAGTGGTTCCCAAAGTGGGGTCCGGGGACCCCCAGCAGTCCTTGAGGGAGTTCCAGGGACAAAGGGAAATAATTTACTATAATTCTAGTCTCGCATTGCCAGACCCTCCTCCACAGCGCTGCAAAGGAGGGTCTGACTAGTCCACACAGCGATCTGGGATGGGAGAAAAACTCTGGTTTGTTGGCATTTCTTTAAACCAATCACAATCATCTTGGGCCGTACGTTCAAAAGTAGTTTTAGGGGCCATCCACACGGAAACGTTTTTTTGTGCAAACGCACATGTTTTGCATCGTTTGGGCCGACCGTCCAGACGAATCCTGCAAACGCACTGCCTGAAAACGCACTTTTTTGAAACCTGGTCTCAGGGTGAAAAAATCCGAAAACGGCTCTCGTTTGGCTTCGTATGGATGGTGAATACGGATCCGTATCGATGATGTCATCGCCACACCCCTCTTTTACACATCTCCCACGGCCACTGACGCACACAACTGCGTTGAAGCTAAGCGAGCATGTCCCATCTCCATGGTTACACCAGCTCACTTTATCTAAATACTGTGTCTCTGCTCCCTGACCCTTCCCTCTGGATTCTACACAAGATATATTGCTAACGTTATGTAGCTAACGTTAAACATCGCTAAAGTAGCTGACCGCTCCAGCAGCAAAGTAACGTTAACGTTAGCTGCTATGGCTATCTGTTTATAAAGTGGAAGTAGACAATTTATCAACTAGCTAGCTAATCTGTCTGCTTATAAACTCCTTGAACGGATTATAGTAACTTTTACCACGGCTTATCGTAGAAAGGCTACTGCAAGAAAAACGTATAGATTATTAAAAAGACATCATTCATGGATCATTGATGTTTGTTTGACTGCCGATGTTAGCGAGCTAACGTTAGCGCGCTAACGTTAGCTCGCTACTAGCGCGCTGCAATCATGCAAAATAAAAAGCAATCCAACAGCACATTATACAATGTAAACAAAGACACGTTTTCTTGCGGCAGCCTTTATAAAATGAGCAGTGGTGGTGAAAGGTATTATAGTCCACGGATGTATTAAGAGAACGTTATAATCTAGTCATGTCATGATGGGAAGTGGAAGTGACTATGCTCTTCTTCTCCGTTTTTGGTGAATTTCTGTAGCAGAAACAGCGCTGCCTATAGGCCTGGAATATGAAGTAGCGTGTGGAGTCATTTACAAGTGGATTCGTTTGGACGCAACTTTTCTTGAAACGAATCCAGGGAAGACGGGTAAAAAAAAGATCGTTTTGGTACGTGTGGACGGGGCCTTAGTCGTGAAACAGAAAACTCAGATTGGACAGATAGTCTAGCTAGCTGTCTGGATTTACCCTGCAGAGATCCGAGGAGCAGTTAACCATAGTCCTCACAAATCCACCGGAGGTTAGAACGCCAACACAAAGGAAGAGGAAGGAAACGGGACCGGCCTAAATGAGTGAATTTCCGGCAGCAACGGAGCAATCCCAGAAGTGGAACGTTTTTACTCTTTGTCATTGTTAGGTCCCACTGAAGGCCTGTGTGCAGGGGGCTGCATGGTGTCCCATTGTCATTTGAAATCGCAGAGGTCCTCTGTGTTTTAAATTCCATGCAGATCTACCAGGTCTGTTATCTGTTGAGTAATAATTCCTGTAAATAACCTACCATATTTTACATTGACCATCTGATCATATGAATCAACATGTCAGTGAATTGGTGTCTTTAGTTTTCCAGAATTGTTTTTTTTTTCTTCGATTGAGATAATGTCCGCAGTGGAGATTATTAATGTGAGCTTTGATAGCATTTTGCATTCCAGGGGCTCATCTAGCCACTCAGCATGGACACCCAGTCAGAGAAAGGAGCAAATCAGAAAATCTGAGCAAAGATTAATCCTGCAAATGCACCCAACAAAACACACTAGGAGGTCCTCCAGTGCAGAAAGGGCTTAACTCCTGCCTCTGCAAAATGTTGCCTCAGTCTTGACTACGCTCTGTGCTCATCTATAACCTCCAGTACATACAGTAATGCATGAAAAGTAATGTCCTTTAAAGGGATCAGCTTGAATGAAAACAGCTTGAGTAAAAGTTTACTGAGACTGAAAGAAAGCATTACATTGTAAGAGGATAAAAGCTAAGACGGGATGCTCATATACATACACACACACACACACACACACACACACACCCACACACATACATACACACACATACATACGTGGCTATTAAAAGCCTTTCTGGAGTTACAGAGAAGCTTTTTTTTATTTTTGGGGGGAGCTTTTATCATGTTCCTGTATAGGCTTGCTTTTCACTTCTCCTCTGAGCTAAATTGATCCATTAGTGTAACCAATTGTTCAGAGAGCGCACTCATTCATTGCTCTCCTCTGCAGCAGTTACTGTTTCAAGGAGTGGAAAAGGAACGAAATAAACATCAGTCCACACTCTAAGGACCGCGCTAACTCATTCTGCCATCTTGTATTTTCTCTTGCATATAAACGTAAAAGCCGCCGTGCACCAAAGTCTTCCTAGTGTATCTGGTCAAAATTGAAGGCACATTACCTTGAATGGGGTCCTGTGAGCCACAAAACACTTTTCTCTGACGGTGCATGATATTAGCTTAATATCCAGCATAATACATCACTGGAGGAGAGGTGGAGAGGTGACTCAGAGCAGCATGTGACAGGGGGGCTGCACTGCAGAACATGAAGGCTGCATCTTTGAGTTGAAGCTCACTAACTCAACTACTACAACTACTATTTCTAGTCATAGATCCATTATCTTTATTGTGACTATAATTGCCGCTGTTCATCACACCCCCAACAGGCACCATCAGACACCGCCTACCAAGAGCCTGGGTCTGTCCCAGGTTTCTCCCTAAAAGGAAGTTTTCCTCACCACCCGAGGTTTCTCCCTGAAAAACTGTCGCACTAAATGCTTGCTCTTGCGGGAATTGCTGGAATTGTTGGGTCTTTGTAAATTATAGTGTGGTCTAGACCTACTCTATCTGTAAAGTGTCTTGAGATAACTCCTGTTATGATTTGATACTATAAATGAAATAAAATTGAATTGAATTAACTCCTTCGCCATGAAAAAAGTCATTTCATAAAGGCATGAAACAGCAAAAGTTGTAGAAACAGCATTATTATAGTCATTTGATTTACAGTCAAGGACTTCAGAACAATGGGCACATGGAGGAATGAGCACTGTGTGAAGAATATAAGCAGCGCAAACACAAATGAACATGAAGACCGTCCATACTCATCACACAGACTGCTATGTTGCATTTCATGAATTTATGATCAAAATGCCACAGATTCCAAGATGCAAGACTTTCTGTCCATTGTTATTATTGCATAGCGGAGATAATTATACACAAAAATCTGATTTTGTGCTCCCCTTGATAATAGCTGTGGAATGTGACAGCGTTTTGTCGTGGCTAGCAGTAAATATGTTGACATTGAGCCGATGCGACAGCTGGCACCAGCAATGGACTCCTGTGTACATACATTGTGAAAATAAGGTTTCCAGAGCAGCTACCTGCATGATGCGGAGAAAGATGAGGTGATAATGTGTCTGTGTCATGAGCTCACAAAGATTTTGAAGAAAGTAAGCTGATAAAATAATGATTGTCTAAAAGTTACATTGGTTACATCAGAAGTGTTTGTTCAGGTTGAACTTGGCTGCCTCCTGCACTTCACCATCAATCAAATGCATTCTGGGAAGGCACACAAAGAATATTACAGTCAGGAGGAATAATGAAACAGCCTAGAGGAAATTCTAAATACTTGCAAAAATAGCGCAAAAGGTTGTTGCTGTGATTTAAAATGGCAGCATCTGTGGTGCAGTTGTGTTGGTAAATCTAATCAGTCTGTTCATTTTCTGGCCAGCATGGCTTCTAGTCACCCAGCTAAACAACAGTGAGGCAGGTCAGCCTCTCAACACAGCATCAGTCCATGGACGTATCAGCTGAGATCACACGAAAAAACTGATTTAAATGGTTGATGGTTGAAAGAGCCTTCTCCGTCGCTGCCCCCTCCCTCTGGAACTCTCTCCCCCAACACCTCAGACTTTCCACATCACTTGCTAACTTCAAAACCGCACTCAAAAGCCATCTGTTCAAAGCTGCTTTTAACCTGTAAACAACTTAGCTCTTTCCTTTTGTTTCTATGCTGTTTTGCTGCACCTTTTTAATATTCATCTCTAGTTGTTGTTTTCATACTGATCTTGTTATGGTTTTTCTCGGTTCTTTCCTTGTAAATTATACGGAAGAGGATAAGGCCACATATGAAAAATGTATTTAAGTTCTGACTTTTTTTTAAAATCACAATTCTGACTTTAAACTCAGAATACATGTTTTCACATGTGGCCCTAATCCTCTTCCATACTTTGAGTACCTTTTAAAGCGCTATATAAAAGAAATGTACTATTATTATTATTGTTAATGAACAGTTTGTCAACCCTAACCATAACCCCACGGCAAAGCATTGAATTCCAGTATTTTATCTAAGTTGACAATGTTACGTAGGGATTTGTGTTTTGTCTGTTGTGTGTGTTGTGTGTGCCCCCCCTCTCTTGTCCAGGTTGATTGCTGGTGATTGCTGAGTGAGCTTACCTGTGTTCCAGCGGATAAAGGAGAGAGGAGACCCCCCCCCTTCCCCCCGCCACTTTGTTTATAGGGTTAGGCTTATAACATCAAGATTTACACACTCTCATCTTAACCTAATAAAAATACCTTTTTTTTGGCAGTTTAAAAGAGTTTCAATCTGAATATCAAAGAACATGTTAACTGGTTTCAGAAAAAAGAAAATTGACATAATGGATATAACGTGACTCAGGTAGCAGCTACAGCCAACCATAAATCTATCTCAAATTTCGTCTTTGGCGCTGTATTTCCACAGATTTCCTATGTTGGTGTACAAAGTCTGAATGTTTGCTGGGTACACTACGGGATATATTCTGTTCCACTGGCACACAGAACCTAGTTCACCCGGCACAGTATGGTATACTCTGACGAATGGTAGCTCAATACTGATTGGCTCACATGAACCTTTACTCCATCACTTCTCGCTTGCTTCTGTGTTTGTAATACATCTTATTTAGCACTGACAAATAAAAGAAAACAACAAAATATTTAGCACAGAGTGGAGCTGGGCGGAGCAAAAACTAAATCTGTGTCTCATTATATAATTCTCTTTAAATATGCACTGACAAACCACTCTGTGTTGTAGTTGTTGTTGTTTGTAGTTACTGTCTATGGTAAAAAATGATTTCTGCTCCGAACTGATACACTCACAAACGCATGCCCCTGTTTCCTCTTCGGGGTGTTTTCTGAGGACAGATGCTATTTGCAGACTTGCCAGCTTGCCTTCAGAGAAGACTAAGCATAATTTGATCTGGTTACCAAATGCAATTACGCTTGATCTTACAGTATATTGGTAGGTACAGGCTGGAGTGTAAATCCACTTAGTGATCTTAATTGAGAGGTACACAGCATCCTGGTATCACAGGTCAGCAGGCGACTATGGTTTTTAAGTTTTAAAGAACCTTTTTTTTATTAGATTATTGTTGAAGTGAAAAGTTCCCAATTTACACAACATGTTTTCTTCTACAGTAAATAGGAATGTGCCCCTTCTTGCTAAAATTCAGATTCATGTCAAATGTTATTCTTATAAACTCACCACTGCAAGCAAAGGTCTCTGCTCTGTTTTTTTCTCATTAGCCTGACATCGCCAGACCAAATCCTAAATGTGGGTTAGTCTGGGACCTCTCAGATAACTTTCGATTATCAAAGGCTGCAGATAGTGACCCAAATGAAGCCTCGTGAACCATCTTGTGGAACTTTCTGTTGAAGAACTATTTTCAAATTCTGATGGCGAAAACGGCAACAGTCGCTCAAAGACATGGAGATGCTACACCATCACATCACATCTAGAGGCATTTGGGCTAGTGCCATCTAGTGGGCTCAGAAAATAAAGAAAATGCTTCATGAAGCTTCATTTGGCCATCACTAGCCGCAGACCAAAATACCTCTAGATGCGATTGGATACCTTCAACCAATCAGAGCAATGAAACGTGACGCAGCGCTGAGCAACGGACAAATGTTAACAGACTACAGCGTGCAGAGATGAGCTGTGATGGTGTAGCATCAACATGTCTGTTGCCGCGACTGTTGCCGTTTTTGCGATCAGAATTTGAAAACAGTCAGCTGCAGCCATCTTGGTAGTTTTTGTCGAAAATGCCCCAACAGTGCTCTTCTTTGCTAAACTAGGTTTATAGAGACAGAGTGCATCACGTCATATTCTGAAAGCCACGCCTACCGGAGGGGAAAACAACTCTGTGCTCTCCATTGACTTGTATTGCGTGGTTTCCTCTTCGTCAATTCCGTCTGCTAGCAAACAACAGAAAAATGCAGAAAAGCTGCTATGTGGTGGGATGCACTACCAACAATGTGTATGACCCGAAAAACTGAGACAAAAGTGGATACAGACGTGGGGAATCAGCAGAGAGAATGGGAATACTGTGGGATCCTGACACTAAGCTAATGTTATGCCCTACGTTACTTGCAGCAAGCATTTTCTTACCAAGTTAAATATCCAAATTTCAGTTTTAGGCTAACTATGTGTCTGTAAGTTTAGCAAACACATGTAATGTCGGACATAACGTTATCTTAGTGTCAGGATCCCACAGTCTTCCCATTCTCTCTGCTGATTCCTCACATCTCACACTTTTGTCTTCATAATAGCACAGTTTTTCGGGTTGGCAGCTTATAAAAACGTAAGTTCTGGGTTCTTTACATTGTTTCTAGTGCATCCCACCACACAGCAGCTGTTAGGCTTTTTTCTGTTGTTTGCTAGCAGACGAAATTGACGAGGAGAGACCTTCACACAATTCAAGTCAATGGAGAGGTGAGTTGTCTTCCTGTTCCATGGGGGCGGGACTTAAATGTGCTCTGTTCTATGCTCGCCATAGTGTTGGCGCGAGGGTGCGCAAGTCTAAAAATGACGTCATCACGTATTGTACTAAAGCTCCGTAGGTTGTCAGTCATCGTCTAAAACCCGCCCCATATGAGATAAACGCTTGTGATTGGCTCACAGATCAGTCTGGTTCCCAGGCTATATCCTCATTGTTACCTGGTGAGTAGTAAATGCATACTGATATATCTGAAATCCCTGATATGGGTTCATTCTCAGCTCTTCCTGTCTGGTGGTTATCCTTTATTTTCATGTTAAACAGACAACTCAAGCAAAAAAAACAATCCTGTGCGCTCTGCCCTCTCGGCTGCATACTGGAATAAGGGTTTGAATACAGTGATTGAAAAGATGATTTCAAAAGCAGGTTCAACACACGAGTCCTCCCAAATGAGAGCGCTCAGTTCTGCTGTCACAGAATCAGCAGCGTGTGCTGATCCTCTGGCTCTCATGTCAGGTTGTCCATCTCTCTCACACCCACCGCTGTTTTCAAAGGGTATCTGGAGAATCGCTTAGAAATGTATCTACATCCTTTAGTCCGCAGATACCAGTTAATCCCTAAATTAGTGTGCACAATCAAGTGCTGTCCTTGTCATTAGCTTGGCACGGATATCCCTTTCCCTTTGTGAAATTTAAAATCTAATTTATAATGAAGAGAGCTACTCTGTGGTGGACAGACTCCCTCCAAACGGTCTGGGAATGGTTCATCATGGAGGAACTCAGCATTGGGCCAACGCCCTCCTTAGTGTCTGGGAGCGGCTCGAGGCTATTAGGCTAAACCGATGAACGAAAAGGACAAAAAGAATGATGAAGAAAAATGCTGAAATGGGGAAAACAATTTACAAATAAATAAATTACAAAGAGGACTATCCTGCCTGCCTGCCTGCCCCACTTGTCCCAGACTGGGGCCCCTGTTTGTGCTGCGTGGGGCCCCTGTTTGTGCTGCGTGGGGTTATCGGCGCTTGTGGAGCGACCATGGCTCACCTCCGCTTTTTTGGTCACTACTATTATTATTAATATTGAAATATTTTATTGAAAAGTTGAGAATTAACATTAGGGTAATCATTAACATTGACTAAAACTATAATTAGTAAATACTATGCCTTATTTTCTTCTCTTTATTTAACCAATTGAACCTCAGTATTGTCACTGTCTTCTCCACCCAATCCCAATAATTCTTAAATTCAATTTAATTCTTATTACTGTTACTGTCCTTTATTCCACTATGACCCCTAGTTCCCTTGTCATTGTTTGATATGGTTATTTGTTACCATTTGTTATGTTTTTTCTGTCTACTAACAGGTGAATGGACTCAGGCCACGTATGCTGATCTGTGTCATTTCAAGATTGGCTGACATTGACTCAGGAATAGTTTATATCCACGACGTTTTAATTCCGGGATTGCTGCGGTGCCGCCGAAAATTCCGCCAAATGTCCTTCGTTTCTTCCAGATGTCCGTCACCTTCCTCTTCCTTTGTGTTGGCGTTCTAACCTCCGGTGGATTTGTGAGGACTATGGTTAACTGCTCCTCAGATCTCTGCAGGGTAAATCCAGACAGCTAGCTAGACTATCTGTCCAATCTGAGTTTTCTGTTGCACGACTAAAACTACTTTTGAACATACACATGTTCCACCAAAACAAGTTCCTTCCTGAGGCTATTTTGCAGAGCCACCGTGGCTCCGTCCGGAGCTTAGCAATGCCCATGACGACTGTGATTGTTTTAAAGAAATGCCAATATACCAGAGCACGTTTTTCTCCCATCCCAGAATGCTGTGTGGACTAGCCAGACCTTCCTCTGCAGCGCTGTGGAGGAATGGCAATGCCAGTCTAGCTCAGGAATAACAGCACACACTGTAATTCTCATTCTATTTCACACCTGTAAAACAACAACGTTGGTGCTCACTTATAGAGCCCTGCATGGACCTTCTGCACCCGTCCGCTCAGCGATTTCTAAGTGTACTTCGAACTGTTTTTAAGACTCAGAGGGACTGTGCCTTCCAAATCGGCAGCCACTAAGCTCTGAAATAATCTCCCAATAAGTTTAAGTTCATTGGACTCTGTTGAGTCTTTAAAAAAGCAGCTACCCATCTGTACAGACAGGCATTGAGGTAGCATGTGTTTAAAACCTGTCTCCTTGTATTTTTTATCTGGTACTTTATCTTTTCTTTATGTATTATTTATTGTAGATTTTAATTGATTTTATTTCTTTGCCTGTGAAGAACTTTGCAATTGCTGTCTGTGAAAGGGGCTATATAAATAATTTGTATAACAAGTAAAATGTTATGCTCAAACATAATACCAGTATCATGTGGATGCGCTGACAGTGTTGTTGTCATTACTTAGAATTCCTCATGGGGGAGACAGAAACTATGCACTATAGCTTTAACACTGAATATTGCCTGGAAAGCGTGACTTACTCTAATAAATGTTTTTGTTTTTTGGCCCTTGCACATACTAGCCTGTTCATTTGTGTAATGTAATCAAAGTTTCATTTAGATTTAGATGATACATTGTAATTACCGCATATTTGGAAACAATAAGAGCTGCAGAGAGTAGAGCACTGTAATTGCATGCATTTTGAATTATGTTTACGTAGGTAATTTTATTTTATTTTTATTTTGTTTGGTTTATTGCTGCTTCTAGTCAAAATCCGGATTTTCTTCCAGAGTAGAACCTTCTGACAGGACCGGGATTGCTTGCCACTACACACCGGAATTAGCTCCTAAAATTCAACAAATCAGGATGAGCCTTAACCCTACCAGGTTGTTCCTAATAAAAGGCAACAATACCCTTGATATCAACTACTGAAACTCATCAGCGGGCTCTCCCTGTTATCACAGAACTAGTGACACAATCTGTTTACCCAGGCTGTGCCCTTTAACAGAGATTCACTACTTGACGTCATGCCATGACAGTAAGCCACATTAGGAACCTGATCAACTGTAGACCACGGTGCAACAGGTCAGCCAGAAGGCAGCCGCTCCTCTGTGACACATTTGCAAAGCAAGCAGAAGGTGTGGGACAGTGTTCTTCCTGTCATCAGGCAGATAGTCTCGCATCGACAGTCCTTCCTTCACAGTGCTGTGGAGGAAGGTCTGGCTAGTCCACACACCATTCTGGGATGGGAGAAAAACGTGCTCTGGTTCACAATCGCCTTGGGCGGCGTTGAGCGGAACGTGGGTACGTTCAAAAGTAGTTAGTCGTGTGAGAGAAAACTCTGCAGAGATCTGAGGAGAAGTTAACCATAGTCCTCATCAATCCACGGAGTTCGATCGTCAGTCGGATTTTAATATGAATCGATTTCGTACATTTACATTACCTGCTAGGATATTGGTCTAAGGGCAACAACCCCCCCCCACTGAACACACGCCCTGGAGCTGTAGGGATTTAGAGGACAGCTGTGTTTGTTCATGTTTTACATTTTCTATCCATTTTGTGCTACTTGTGACAGCTTTTACATGCATAATTATTAAGCAAATTCTGGAGTGCTAAGCCTCTCAGTCTCATTATTTCCATTCAGCTCCTGCATTTAAAAAAACCCATGAGACTAGAAATTCAGTCAGTAAACCATCACGGTGAACAAATATGTTATGAACTTTTACAATCTGAAAAAGCTTGAGTCATCATTTCATGTTAAAATGCACATTTGGGGGGCGGCCTCTAGCTCACCCAGTGAGAGCGTTCGCCCCATGTTGGCTGAGTCCTGCAGCGGCGGGGGTTCGAATCCAACCTGCTGCCCTTTGCTGCGTGTCATCCCCCATCTCTCTCCCCCTTTCATGCCTATTCACTGTCTCTATGTAATAAAGGGGAAATCCCCAAAAAATTATCTTAAAAAAAAAATGCACATTTGGGAATAATACTATGTGTGCCCAATGCATTCTCGTGAACGGGTTTTTATGATATCATATAAAAACGTATGGACAACAATTCTTGTCTAGTTGGGTTTAGCAGTCTTTACAGAGCCGGGTACAGAGTACCGTGAGGTGTGGGCTGATGCCGTTGAGTTTGGCCGACAATCTATCTATCTATCTATCTATCTATCTATCTATCTATCTATCTATCTATCTATCTATCTATCTATCTATCTATCTATCTATCTATCTATCTATCTATCAGAACAGCCTGGTGTGCCTTAACCAAACGACACTGGCCGTGTCAGGTCAGCGTGGAGTCTGGCTGCTGTGTCAAGCCGCTAACATGTTTCAGAGCAGGAAGTCACAGCTTCCACTTGCTTGTTTCAGCAGCGACGCCAGCAGTCCTCCAGCTGTCATACATTTATATTGCTGCATTCACACGTCTCATGCCTAACATTTTGTTTGATTTCAGCAGAAATTGTGAACTTTCGCCGCATTGTGTTTTACTTGGCTGAACCATACCTATTGTTTTCCATTAAAGCTAATGTCTCCGTTCCCCGGCTCAGCCCCCGGTGGGTTACACAGAGCTGTTATGTTAGCTGCTGTAGTGAAACACATGGAGGAGTCTGACTCTACAGGTACAGTATGTCTCCTATTTTACACTGAGTGACGGCGCGGTTATAGAAGTATGCTAATGTGACATTATCCAGCGTGTACTCTCTCTTAACACACCCTCACACACACACACACACACACACACACAGACTCGCACCCACTCATACACATCCAGATGAGGGTAGAGAAAGGAGTTAACTGTTACTGATTAATCAACACTGCTAGCGTTAAAGCAACAAGCATTAAAGCTCCTGTGTAAATGAGCAAGTTATTATGGTAGAGTGTGAGGCATTTGCTCGACACGCTGCGTACCTTCTCGAAGCAAAAATCATCTGTATCATCTGGCGCCGTGCCAGCTTTGTAAATGCCATTGGCCTTGGATGTTACTGCTTAAGGATGTACCACTTTCTCTGTGTGAGTGACTCCACTGAAAGGCATTTGGTCTGTTGTGCTGTATTGCCACTGAGGGAGCTGATCAGTATTCATGTCTTTTCTTTTTTTTTTGCCATCTCACAGTCAATTCCACTCTAAGATCTTGTCTGTCTCCGAGCAGTGAGCACCTGTGTAGCACCGCTGCTCTAAATGGAGTGCCTGTCATAGGTGAAGTGAAGTCACCCTTCTAGTAGACACTTTGTGTGTGTGTGTTTTTCTGTGTGTGTGTGTGTGTGTGTGTTTGTGTGTGCGTGCGTGCGTTTGTGAGTACCTGCATATGTATGTATATTCACATCTGACTGAGGCTTATGGCGGACGATTAACCACGTCTGGTAATTTGGCAAGAATTCACTCAATTAGCTTCTTCCCATTACGCTAACGAATCACTCCAACAGCGTCGCCTTGTGCATTAGCATAATGGCGGTGCCAATGGAGCATACTGTATTAGAATGGAAAGATTGTCTCTGTGTACTCAAATACCTGCCTCTTATTTTTTTTCTTTTTATGTTTTTGCTGTGTTGGTTCTTATCGTTCCTTCTCATTTGAATCCACATTGAATCAGCATGTAAGGATTTCAGAGCAAGACCCCAAGACACAATATTTACCGCTCTGGTAAGAACAATAGAGCAAGGGTTACAGTGCTTCCCTTGTGCTGTGCCGCAGAGGCGCTCTGACTCATGGCTCAATCATATTCTGATGCTGATATAAAGCAAACAAAGTGCCCGCATTCCATGGCCAGAAGAAGAGCCAACGCAGCCTCTTTGACAGAGGAGGTCACGATGCCTGAGAGAAAACTCAAGTGCCGAAAACAGTACGGAGCTGATAAAAGACAGAAGGCAGAGAGGAATGATGAAGGACAGTGAAACACTGACATGTGTTCCCATGCGGACACATTCTAATTCTCCCTAGCTGTGATGTTTTAATGTTCAGTAGTCTGGTAATGTGGTATATTGTGTTAGATATTTTTAGACTTTCCACCTGACAACACCTCTATCTATTGATGTTGCGATAGGCCTGTGCAAAGCATAGGAAAAATGCAAAGCACACTCTACGCAGTGAGGATTCAGAGCTATTTATTTCCATCAGCCAGATGTAAAACTGAACACTGCCTGAGGTTGACTAACAGTCAGTTTATCACAGTGAGATGTGATAATGGCAGCAGTATACTAAGAAAGTATCCAAAGAAATGTGCTCAGGTATTTATAATCATCAGAAAATCAATTTGCCTTTCGTAAGTCTTACATCATCACTACAAATCATTGCCATTTCTACAGTGCAACCAATTCTGGTATTTATTTATTTTTATTAAAAGAAAAAGCAGAATCTGGGCGCCTGGGTAGCTCACTTGGTAGAGCACCCTCGATGCAGTGGCCCCCGGGTTTGACTCCGACCTGCGGCCCTTTGCTGCATGTCATTCCCCATCTATCTCCCCTTTCATGTCTTCATCTGTCCTATGAAAATAAAGGCCTAAAATGCCCACAAAAATAATCTTAAAAAAAAACAAAAAGCAGAATGCAATGTAAAATTTGACATGGAAACTTTATTGAGAAGGAAGAACTGAACGAGACATTAAAATGACTAAGTATATGTCGAGAAAAAGGGTTTATTATGAGGGAGAATGTCATTTCAACATATTAACAGCAACAACAAAGTGCTGTTATTGAGGACTATGCGTCAGAGCAAAACATTTGATAAATCTTTGCATGAAGCCTACTCCTGAACGACTACTTCAATCTTTTCTCCTCGGGGGGATTTTCTTTACTCCGCGTTACTGTATTTGAAGATGTTTACACATCTGATCTGGGAACACATGGAGTCAACAGTTTCTCATCATCTAGACCAGAGATCTTCAACAGGGGGTCTGGGACCCCTTAGGGGGTCCTCAGAGTTACTGCAAGGGGGCCACCAAATTGTTGTTTTGAATTTTTTGAGTCTTTTCAAATATTAAAATGTCTTAACATGAATCCGACATGTTATTAGCAAATATAAATCAGCTCTTCCAGCTGTTCTGTTATTTGCCTTTACCCACTTAGTTATTATATACACATAAATGATGATTATTTATCACAAATCTCAATGTGTTAATATTTTGGGAAAGCAACAATTGTCAACCCTACAATATTGTTGCAATATCGATATCAAAGTATTTGGTCAAAAATATTGTGATATTTGATTTTCTCCGTATCGCCCAGCCCTATCGAGACGTTTACAGCATTAAAGTAAAGGGGAGTAAGATTGCACTCCTCAATATGAGACAGATATCTTGACACTGATACTGCTTAGAATCATTAGCAAACATAACAAAGTGCCCCCCAGTGCTATAAAGCGTTATAACTTAAAAAACATAGTAGCACAAATCAGCACAAATATAGCACAAACGGTTGAGATTGGGGAGATTTGGACATTAATGGGGGGCTGGGTGATGTCACTGGCCAGAAAATGTAAAGTTGAATTACTTAAAACCCTTAACAGCACAAACGATAATTTTTACGGCACAAACCGGCACAAACGAATAGCAGTGTTTTTAATAATTTTTGGATGACATGGGGGGCCAGCTTCACGCAGGTGCCCTGAGTTCATACCATTTTAGCATGACAGGCTCCAGTGATGATGAAATAGACTGTAAACGCAGAAACACAAAATATGTCATGGCATATTTGTAAAAATATGAAGCCAGCAGCTAGAAATAATAAAAGAAAATATAAATAAAAGGAGAGGAAATCACTATAAACCAGTCAGTGTGTCACATAAAAAAATATATGTTACAGAGCCATATGACCTCTTATAAGATTTTGGATTACTGCTCACAAGGAATATTTAAAATTATGAATTTAATTTAATGATGTTGATTGAGTGATGTTGTGTTTCTAAGGGATGGAATAACTATTCTAAAAAAGTTTACACATAAACACATACACACACACACATACACAAACATATACACACACACAAACATACACAGACTCACACACACACAAACACACACAGACTCACACACACACACACGTAATAGGGTGATTTGATATACAATTTTGAAATTGTTGAGTCAAAGATCAAAGAGATCATAATTTATATTCATAAGTAAAGTAAATTCATATAAGTAAATGTAAACACATCTATTAAAAGCTTGTTAAACTGTTGGTCCTTTAACATATAAAATACTGGTTGAGAACATTTGCATATGTAGGCTATACCTGTTAAAGATTTCGGATCTGTGATCTGATAGTTTCACCTTTTTTGAGAAAACTGATCTGTGATTGATTAGTTATGTCTGCAAGGTCGGAAACGGGAGCTCTCAGCGCCATGCCAAATCATTTCTAATAAGGGAAAAAGTTCCACTCTCTCGTTACTTCCGGCTTCTGAACTGGTTGCAGTTCCACTCTTGATCCATATAGGGGGCGTTCACAGGCCAGTGCAGAATGAATGGGACTCTATGGAGCTATACCCCTTAAAATCCACTTTTCTCAGGATATAATTTTTTGTCTAGTAATTTGAATGTTGCATTTGAAAGGGGAGGCTAAGAAAATACACACTGCTAGGTGTTTGATATTTTTGCTTCCTTTGTTCTCTCAAGGCATCGACAACACAGCTGACAGGTTAAACTCTCCCTGTTAAAGTGATGGTTCGGAGTAGTTTCACCCTAGGGTCCTTTGCACCATGACCTCGAGCCAAACACCCCCCCAGAAGCTTTTTTCACCTGGGTCTAACATTGGGAGAGTTAGCGTAGAGTAGCGTTATCAGCTGAATAGCTTAGCGCAGGGACGAATGGATCCGAAGTGTCTCTTAACATTACCCCACTAATAATGCCCGAAATGATACCAAACGTCTACACTAGTACAAATAGGTTATGCTCTCATAAAACGATGGATTGTAAAGTTTGTAAGTACACCAGAAGTTTATGAACACTTGCCTGCTCTCTTCTGCTCTCTGCTCTCTGCTGCTGCTGCTGTTACTACCGGGCAGTAAGAGTGCTTAGGGACATCTATAAATTACTACACCGAAAAGAGATGCAACAAAAATATTTATTAATTTAATGATTAAATAAGGTAATGTCTCCAAACTTACCTCAATTATTACTTGTCTCCTGCTAGTTATACTACAGCACTTACTTTAAAAAATAAGTTAAACTAAAAATATATTTTGTTGCATCTCTTTCGTTGTAGTAATTTGTAGATGTCCCTAAGCACTCGTCTTACAGCAGCAACAACAGCAGAGAGCAGAAGCCGAGCAGGCAAGTGTTATTTACATAAACTTCTGGTGTACTAACAAACTTTCCAATCCATCGTTTTATGAGTGCATAACCTATATATACAAGTGTAGACCTTGGTATCATTTTGGGCATAGTGGTAATGAATTAATAGACTCTTCGATCCATTAGCCTAACGCTAAACTACTCTCACGCTTAACGCTCCCAATGTTAGAACCAGGTGAAAAAGCTTCTGGGGGTACTCGAGGTCATGGTGCACAGGTAAGACACAATCGAACCATCACTTTAATACATGTGCTAGAAAGAGGTTTGCTGATGTTTTAAAGACCACGCCGAAATATTCACCCTGACATTCTGGTTCTGCTTCGGATGGCATCAAGCAGGATCTCCGATCGTAATCAGTCCTTCACTGACCAATCAGCATTCATTAGCAGAATGCTAGCGTGTTATGGGCAACGACTCAACCTCTAAGAAATCAAAAGGACATAAGTACTCATTCATTCAACTTTCGACCTATAACCCATGTTGAACTTGCAAAAACTACAATCAAATCTGAGGTTTCTCAATGACAATCAGGCGAAAGAGACAAATTTAGCCGTCTAGCTCCATAGACTCCCATTCATTTTGTACTCGCCCGCGATCACCCCCAGTGGAAATCTGGTGGAACTGCAACCAATTTTGGAACAATGGGGCTGAATAGGGAGTGAACAGGCTCTCCGTAGAACGGCTTTGGCGATGCCTCATTCTCGGTGGAGCTACCAAAAATGAGTGATCATTTTTATCTCGCATTTCAAGGCTGTTAAACACACACACACACACACACACAGACACACACACACACACACACACACACACACTACTGCTGCTGCCAAACAGAGATGTATGGTGTAAAAAATAACATCTTAAAATAGCAATATTTGCTTGTATCTGCACATCTAGTTATATAACACAAGACTTAATCCTCTTGATTTCTTAGCCAAAGTCTTAGAATGTACAACAAATAAATGAAACAAGCAGGAGGTAAATGCAGTGATTGTAATCAATTTGGTGGAAAATAATGAGCCGGCCTACAGCAAGCCAGTCCTCTGTCAGCCAGAGCATGACCAATCAGAGGAAAGTCATTGTGTGCTTAGGTATTAATGTCAGAGGACTGGGGAGATTTGTCTACCTCGTGCCCTCACAAGACACTATCCAATCCTTCATTAATTGCACTGATTGGTCGCTCATATTCAATTTGAACTCAATTATGCTGCATGACACGCAGCCAGACTGACTCAAACACAAATTCAGTGGCATCAACTCCGAGCCAGCGGCTACACGTCGACTGAGAGATGACTGTGTCAATGCACCACGAGTGGCTGCCAATTTAAGCAAAGGAGGCTTCAAAAGGAGAGAGACTGATCACGATAAAGAGGTACAGCACTGTTGCGGTATGTTATGGTCATTATTTGTCCATCACAGAATGATTTTTTAAACAATTAAGGCAACTGGAGATGCAACATTTTTTGGCTAAGTGCATCTCAGCCATTACAGAATGGCCTGAGTTCATTAGTCTGCTTGCCTTTATAAAGTTCCCATTTTGATGTCAAAATTTGAATATTACACAAACTCTTGAGACATCCATGTTATATTCTTCTTTACAAATGAAATAAATGTCAGACTGACTGACTGACATGTGATGTCATTCTTTTTAGAAAACAATTAGTTTTTAGAAATGTCTCATGATATATTGTCTCTAGAAGTGCATTATTCAACTTTTGTTTTTGTTAAAGAGAGAAATGTAAATCGCAATACTCAATACTATCGAATCTCAATACTTCTACATTGGCAATACTTACTCAAGCACCAGAGAGCACATCCCTCCAGTCCTCCTAGACCTGTACTGGCTCCCCATCCAACACAGAATCCAGTTTTGTGAAAGAATGGTATCGGGTCAAAAGCATATCACCCCAGCCCTACTGAACACCGTGTAACACCACTAACACCAACTACTGCGGCAGGCCTAACCTACAAGTGGTACTAATGGTGCGTTACATTTACCTCGGAACTCGGAAGCCGGTGCTGAGAATGACGTCACACCTGATATGAATGCGTTCCATTTACAAGTTGGATTTTCATTGTTTTCATTAGCTCTAGCCCGGTTAGCCATTGTTAGCAATACCAGTTGATTCGCAGCATTACGCTGTTTTTTATGCATACAAACAGCGTAACAACATGTCCACAGATAGAAGTTGGACAGGACTGTGTGAACGACTGATTTAGTGAGACACAAATAAGACAGAAGTGTTAATAAACTGTATGTTACTACAGCTTCCACTACTGTTGATACAGGGGGCAGCCATGTTGGATTTTGAACTTGGGCTACTGCGCGGTTGTCCGAGTTCCAAACTCGGAAATCGGAGGTCAGGGGGCGTGTTTCCGACTTTGACCTTGGAAAATCCTAATTCCGAGTACAAATGGAACGCACTATCTCAGTGGTAACACAGGGTTTAGCCCCTCCTTCGTGGTCACACACTATATTACGACAACAATTCATTAGCTTTCAGTGTTAGGAAAAAGTCCCCATAGACTTTAGTGGCAGTCTTTCTCTGTGCTTAATTTGTGTGCACACGACAACATAATAAAAAGGTTGTATCTTTTATGTATTGTACATTTAAGTTCCAGCTGTGACGGAAATTACCTGTTACTAATTATAATACAACTAATTAGTTCTTACACCCTTGTTATATGCTCCTCGTGATTTACGTGCATTATCATGCAGACACATATGTCTCACTGGCTCTAGCATTTATGCCGTGTGACCATGAGCAGGTACTATAAAAGTGAAATGCCAGGGAGCCGCTGGTTCACAGTACTGACTCCTTATTTTGTTCCAATTCCAGCACTGCGATGAATCACGACAAAACTGCAAATTTGGTTTGAGCCCCAGTACTTCCACAAAGGACAAAACCAATGCACTTCAGTGCACAATCATACATCGAAAACCTCTCAAAACCACTGGAGTACTTCCAAAGCCACTTGCCCATTGTAATCAAGAGAGAGGAGGGGGGAGTGTGTAACATTCAGCCATTTGATTTTCGGTCAGTGTATGTGTGTCTCTGTCAGTATGAAGGCTGGGTACTGTACCAGAGCTGGGTGTGTTGTTGAATGTGATACCCCAAGGCGGTCCACTTTCAATCAGCCTGAGCAATTTGTTTCACTTACCTAGAGAGAATGGGAGAAAAGAGAAGAAAAAAAACAATTACATTATGCATTCAGAGTGTATACCAGCATTAGCACGAGGCATGGATTCATTCTTTCGTTCATTTTGATCTACTTTAGTACTGACTGGCCAAAGGGGACTCACAATTTGATTCAATTGAAATTTCATTCAGGATGTGATAGTATGTGACACACAGCTATTGTAGCCTGAATGAACTGATCTACGAGTGGTAGTCCAGTCATTAACATGCAGCGCAGCAAGCAGAAAGCTGCAATATCTATCCCATGTGTCCTTCAACACTTCAGTCAAGGGAATATATAGGTAAATAAGATTAAAAATATATAGGTAATATAGGTAAACGTAATCATTGAATTTCAAGCGACTGAAATCGATATCGCTGTCACATTAAAAGGATTATCGTAAGCAGGATGAAGTTTCTGTCGGTGTAAAGATATCAGACTGCAGCGCTCCTGTTTGGGCTTTTGTTATCCTGCGTTGAGATGCTAAAGATTCATAATGAGTCTCAGACTTTGCCATTTTTATTTGTACAATAGATGATTGGAAGTTCTCTTTGTGTAGTTATACTAATTCACAGTCTGGTACAACAGCTAGATAGTCGAACCACAATAGACTCAAATGATTGTCAGTAGTGAATGATCCAACATTTTTGGCAACCCCTCATTCCATCATTAAATCCCTCTCTCAAAGGTCAAAACTGATCTCAGATCCCTTCCCCCCACCTGTTCTAGCCATTACCTCCTGGGAGCCCCTACACATCCAATCTCACCAAGACAAGCTGTTGTTTCCCCCACTGCAGCATGGCGCTGAACTCCATCTATTGCCCTACTAAGTGTGTATTTGTGATGTGTTGTTGGATATTTGAATGTGAATTATGTCCATGTGCTTGTATTTTGTAACGATATTAATGGAACCATGCTGTTTACAACATCTTTACAAATCTGTGTATTTTTTTGATTGTCCGCAGTATAATACACACACACACACACACACACACACACACACTAGCTAGAACTTTAATGGTTACCCACTCCGTCATGGGGTCATGCTCGAGGCAACCCTGCAGCTTTGCAGCGTTGCGTGTATCTTGCTATTTTTAACATTTATAGCGGTTCAGCTTCAGTGTGCTGCAGTTTTCCTCACTCATACTGCACAGGTGGTCATTGAAACTAACCCAGCTACTGTAAAACCACCGTTTGACTTGTTCAATTCTGTACCAAAGAAACCTGTGGCCACACAACCAATCCTGATGAATACAATACATCTCAACTGTGCTCGGAAATAATGATAGGGACTGCTTTTGATTAAGTTGCACTTGAGCATTAATCATCGATGTATTGTTTTGCTTGCGACAGAGAAAGAAAGAAAGAACAAACCATGCTGATTTCTAGGCAGCTATTTTAAGCCTGGTTGATTTTCTTGCTATTTGAGACTAAATCAAGCTCTCCAAGTCATCTGGCATTGTTGGCATTGATGAAAATTGGACAACACCCTGATATAAGGACTCAAAAGTCAAATGCAGCATTGGTTGGGTCCTTCGAAGATTCTTCGAAGATACTTAACAGTATTGTTGAACAAAAAAAACCAACAACAACCTCTTCCCACCTTCTGTTGCTTCACATAATCAGTGGGGAGCTGGCATTGATGAGGTGAGTTGGAGGTAAAAGCATTATTATGCAGAAAGTATTAACAATTGCAGCTCTTTCCCATAATTACAGTGTGATTAGACAGGAATCAAGCTTAATCAAATTTGCCATAGCTGTTTCTATTGTTACCAACGAGTGAATTTTCATTATTCAATATCATTGAGGTCACAATTGATGATTTCATAACAAATGATATTCTCTCTAACTGTCTGAATGCGTTATAATTACAAAGGTGATGCAGTTTGCAGAGATGCAAATTGAAGGGTCAGACAAAACCCTTTGCTCAATTAAAGAAAGAATGTTGGCTATAACAACACACATGAGATAATGACAACAGCAGCTTATGATATGAATTTCTGTGCGCCTGTTGTATGGTCGCCCGTGACTGGATGTTATATCATGTGCATTGAATTAGCATTTTAAATTCCTCCATCTGTTCTTTGTTGCCATTAAGTCACTTGAGAGAATATTTATGCTGAATACATTCAGACCATATGTCTCTATAATGGCAGTGAGCGATGCGTAGACACTCTACAGACAAGAACAGGTGTCAATAGATCTTTTAAACACTTGAAGTAATTGAGGCACGTAAAACCATTACCAGGATGAAATTACAATCACTAGACATTACATCATGCAAGTCATGTTCTGCAGTGCTATAGTACGGTGAGGATGTATGGACATAACTGTGGCAGCCTGAAGCAGAGGGAGTACAGCTAGATGGTCAGAGAGTAGAATAAGACAGTAGGTGCTGCGGTTCACATCAGACTGTAGGTAGTCACGCATTGTCAGACCTTCCACCACAGCGCTGTGGAGGAGGGTCGGGCTAGTCCACAGAGCATTCCAAGATAGGAAAAAAATGTGCTCTGGTTTATTGGCATTTCTTTAAACCAATCACAATCATCTTGGGCAGCACTAAGTAACGGCCATCCGACCGAAAACGTTGGTGTTTGAAAAGGGTTAGGAACTAACACAACTAAGAAACAAACTAGCCGATCGAGGCAGCGGTAGGCTAAAATACGCATCCGATTATCAAGCCAACTTCAGCCTGTTGTCTTTTCTCGCACATCACCAATTTTGACTGACCGTCTTGATCTTTTACTAACTTGTAAAACTTTTTTTTGCCCGCCATAACAACGTGGTGCTCTGATGAAGTAGAGCAAAATAATCGTATGATCAGATCCTGACACATCTCACCTCCTTATCAATGAAGTTACCACAGTAGATGACAGTTAATTGCTTTACGTATGTAATAGATGGGCTGTGCTGTGTGTGCCTATGCTTAAACTCTGAAGCTAAATAAGTCTATTATATTTCATATTCTAATGTTAACAGATGCACTCTGTATTTCGGTTGAGGTGGGGTGCCTCCACTGTAAAATGATGTGGGAGACCCTGCAGTATGGTGGCACTTAGCAAAACATTCTCACTCCCAGCGTGTCAAACTTTACTTACTTTACTTACTGACATAGAAAGTCTCGATTAGCATCTCAGTCAGATGCAGGGGGCTTTCAGCTAAGCGCTGTGGAGGAAGGTCTGGCAAGTCGAGACTAATATTGAATCAAAGAGGGCTGTTGATAGTTATGAGGGGGTGCACAGTTACAAATTATACATAGGGACCACAAAAAGGCAGAAGAAGCCCTGTTAGGTATAAGAAGAAGCAAAGATAAGGACTAGCCAGCTAATTGCATATGCTTTTCAACTCAGTCTAAATGGGCCCTGACAACTGTAAAATATTGGGTTTTGAGACAGGGAGGCAGCTACTGTAGATTGAGAGACAGTTTAGATGGAGGGATAGAGGAGGAGGTGGGAGGGTATAAACAGAGGAGAAGGGAGAGCGTCAAAGAGCTCTGATAATCATAATCAATCCCAGCCTAGCATCTATGTCACCATTTCAAATGTTCATCTTGCAAGACACAACCATCAAACGTTTTTGAATAATTGGTGAGCTCTCTTAGCCACCAAATAAAATCATTTCATGAAAATTTGGCTTTGAACAATTTAGTTGATTGAATGAACTGAGCCTGGTTTTCCTTTCAATTGTTGTAATTACAGCAACCTAAAAAAAGAAACAACAACTAAGTTGCCCCCCGCAAATGATGCAGCCCTCAATGAGTAACAGATCTGTTTTAAGTCCAGACTGCACTGGCCTCCTTGCACCTGTCTTTCTTTCGTTTGACATCAATTGTGACACAATATATAGGCCTACGCATCAATCATTCTCTGACAAGATGAAATTGATGTTAGAAAATGAAAAAGTGCAACTTTATCTCGGTGTCAGTTTTATTGATAAAGATGAGTCAACAATTGGTGTGAAAATACAAACTGAAAAGAATTTCATCATATTATTGTTGGGTATATTGTTTTATGAAAATGCATACATTGTCTCCCATCTTTACCTTCACCTCTCCTATCACAGCAGCAAAGACAATTGAATGGTTAAAATAATAACAAAAATTCAGAGAATTCATCGTCCAAAAACTCACAAGACTATGAGTCTGAAGTCATGTGAACAGCCCTTTGAGGCTGTGCTTAAGTAGAGCGGTGCTATGAGCTAAATGCATCATCATCAGCATACTAACATTCTCATAAAGACAATGCTAACATGCTGAAGCTAAGAAGGTATAATGCTGTTCTCCATCTTAGATTAGCAAACTAGCTGATGTACAAGAGTCCCGACCAAGTGCGTTTAAGCCATGCTGCTAGCTAAAAAATATTCAATTAGTTATTAGTCTCCACCAATTTTCGGTTACCAATCGGTTATTAATTGTTTAAATCATTTATGAAGCAAATATTGTCATAATTTACTGGTTTCAATTTCTCAAATGTTAGGCTTTCTCTATCAATTGAACATCATTGGGTTTTGGACTTTTGATACAACAAAACTTTCAAGAAATTGTGATTTTTTTTCTTTGGCAATTTTCACTGTTTTGACATTTGATATGTTAAACTGGACGATCAACCGATTAGAATTCATTGAGATAATCAACAGATATATTGATAATGAAAATAACTGCATGTTACAGCTTTGTGTAAGAATCTTATATTAGGGACTCTTAATAAAAAAAACAACTATAAATGTAAAAGAGCTGCCAGAATTAGCCTTATAGCAGCTCTGTTGCAGTGTAATTTTCCAATCCCTGTCAAACTCTAATCAATCTGCAACAACACCTGCCGATTGTAACAGACAAATCAAGTCACAGATCCCCCCTTCAGCTGACAGATCCTGACTACAAATGGATATTGGCTTTATTACAGAGGTCCCCGTTGAAACACAGTCTGGAAATTCATTTTATGCCTGATTTAGTACATGTCTGTGCTTGAATGCACATACACTATAGCTGATATCATCAACATCAGAGCCACTTCATCTCGCTCCATGTCTCACCACGTAAAAGAGGAAATAACAGTTTGTATTCTTAAAGTGATTGTATTCTGTTCAGATGTTTTGCTGGTTTGGGCCCTAAAACATAGGGCTTTGAAGCGGGGGGAGCGGAGTTCGTGTCCTAAGGAAAACACATGACTTTCACCCAGGAAACGTGTGTTTGTGTCCCAGAAGTACTTCTTAAGGTGGCTGGTGTTGTAACTCAAACAAAAATCTTTTTTCTAATCCTAACTAGTTGTTTTGGTGTCTAACTTAACTGTCGTCGCAGCATTACCTTTCAACTACCATTACTATGGACTCTGAAACGACAGTAACCTCATGGTGCTCTGTACTTGGCTCACAGCAACATTTTTTACGGTATATTTAACTGCAAAGAGGTCAGGCGGTCGCGGGAATTCCGTAGGATATCCTACGAATTGTTGTGCATAAATTTTCGTATGATATTATACAAACCCGTTCATGAGAATGTGTTGCGCAGCTACTGCATATTTGTCAGCTGCACATCCATGATGCAAATCTCTTGTTCTACCATATCCCAAAGGTGCTCATCTAATGACTGTGGAGGCCAATTGAGTACAGTGAACTCATTGTCATGTGCAATTTGAGATGATTTGAGCTTTGTGACATGGCATGTTATCCTACAGGTAGTACCCACTGGACGACAGGTACACTTAAGGGGATGGACATAGAAAGCACACATTGGGGAAGAAAATATCCCCCACACCATTACACTATCACTAGCAGCCTGAGCCATTGAGACAAGGCAGGATGGATCCATGCTTTCATGTTGTTTACATCAAATTCTGTCCCTACCATCTGAATGGTGCGACAGTGACATTGTTGTTAAAGTGTGCTTACACTGATACAGTCATGCCCTGTGAGAGATGTACAACTGCGCATGTGCAGAAATAAGTAAAGTAACTCTCCGTTCTGGTTGAAGCACCAACAATGAGCATGTGTTTTTATCCTCCGTTAAGTAAGCCGGTATTCCTGCCCTAAAGATGGCAGCACCAACACCCAACATAGATGTGGTTTTCATAATTTTGGAAGTTCTGAGAAGTGAAATTCCTGTGAAACAGAATGTGGTCGTCAGATGATGAAGTCCATCTTCCCAACTGTATAAATACTTGCATGCTAAGAGAAGCTTCAGGTTCCTCTGCAGAGTGAACTAAGGTCTTTTGTTTGAATAAAGATCTTAATTAATTAATCTTAATTATAGCACCATCTCGGGTCTCCTTGGAAAATTCATTAATCACTATAATAAGCAACTACTAAAATCCACGACAGCATCTTCTATTCTCCAATTTTGGATAGCCGTGCCAATTGTAGCTTCAGCTATCTGTTGATAGCTGACAGGAGTGCCACCTGGTGTGTTCTTCTGCTGCTGTAGCCCATCTGCTTCAAGGTTTGATGCGTTGTTTGTTCAGAGATTGCTCTTCTCCATACCTCGGCTGTAACAAGTGGTTAGTCTAACCAGTCTAGTAACTTAAATCACCTCTCTTCCTCTTTCTGATGCTTGGTTTGAACTTCAGCAGATTGCCCTGACCATGTTTACCATGTCTTAATGCACTGAGTTGCCGCAACGTGATTGGCTGATTAGATAATTGCGTTAACGAGCACTTGAACAGGTGTACGTAACAGTCAGCGGTTAGCTCTTCTCTGTATCAGATTTTTCATTTAAACCTTCAGATCTTTTGCAGCAAGTAGGCATTTCTTATCTGCACATTAATAGTAGTTACTGTAATAAAGAAAAAGCCCCACTTCAGTTTTAACTGTGCATAAAAAGTGAAATGGAGCAATATCCATAACACTTTACTCATCTGTCAATATTCTTGTTTGATTTGTGAGTTTGAATTTCCGAAGCAGTGTTAGCTTTCTGTCACTATATCATCCTTCAAGTTTACACTTTGAAATTAAAATGACATTCCATGAATTAGAGGATCTGAGCCATGAATTTTTTAAAAAGGTTAATTTTCTTGGGCATTCAAAGCAGTTGAGCAGACTCAGGTTGAGCTTCACACACCATTTGCAGTCAGTCAAGCAAATCTCTAGATGAAAGGTTAAAGGATGGCAGTTATCTTTCCTTTTTTGATTCCCTATCACTCCAGTCAGCAGAATAAGTATGTCTTCTGTGTGGATTCAGATTGGAAATTTGCTTTGAGTTTATCATTGTCTGGTATATCTAACACAGGTTTTGGGGCAAAATTTCAACGTTCAAAGTTTGGCAGAGTAGAATCCAGGTGTACATACAGGCAATGTCCACAGTTGCACTCATTTAAAATGTTATAACTCCAGTGAATGGGTGTTATCAGGGGTTATCAGCATCATAGATATGGGTTAGAAGGAGCCTGATAGTAGGTTTAGATTAGAAGGATGTTCATCATCTGTTCATATGGTAACGGTCGCCGTTAGCTCGGTCAGGATCCCTTGACGTCACTCTTTAATGCTCTGGGACTCTTTTCGGATGGATATCCGTTAATTCAATTCAATTTAATTACATTTTATTTATAGTATCAAATCATAACAAGAGTTATCTCAAGACACTTTACAGATAAATAGGTCTAGACCACACTCTATAATTTACAAAGACCCAACAATTCCAGTAATTCCCTCAAGAGCAAGCATTTAGTGCGAAAAACTCCCTCTCAGGAAGAAACCTCGGACAGACCCAGGCTCTTGGTAGGCGGTCTACCAAGAGCCTGGGTCTGACAGTGCTGGTACCTTCCTCTTCCTTTGTGTTGGCGTTCTAAACTCCGGTGGATTTGTGAGGACTATGGTTAACTGCTCCTCAGATCTCTGCAGGATAAATCCAGACAGCTAGCTAGACTATCTTTCCAATCTGAGTTGAAGTTCCTTCCCGAGGCTATTTTGCAGCGGCATTAGCGCCACACAAGATGATTGTGATTGGTTTAAAGGAACACGCCGACTTATTGGGACTTTAGCTTATTCACCGTAACCCCAGAGTAAGACAAGTCGATACATACCCTTCTCGTGTCCGTGCATGTTGTAACGCTGTCTGACGGTTCCACCGGTAGCTTAGCCTAGCACAGAACCTGCAGGTAACTGGTTCCAACTAGCCTACTGCTCCGAATAAGTGACAGAAAAACACCAACATGCTCCTATTTACATGTTGTGATTTGTATAGTCACAGCGTGTACATATAACAACATAACATGAGACTCAGCCGTCTTCTAACCCTAAACATACCGGGAACTATATTCTCAGAAGGTGAAGCTTAGGTACTTCTGCTACTTGGGCGGAGTGATTTGCTTTGCAGCAAGCCTTTCTGAGAATATAGTTCCCGGTATGTTTAGGGTTAGAAGACGTCTGAGTCTCATGTTATGTTGTTATATGTACACGCTGTGACTATACAAATCACAACATGTAAATAGGAACATGTTGGCGTTATTGTGTCGCGGTAGGGAACGATAGGTGGCGGAACCAGTTACCTGTAGGTTCTGTGCTGGGCTGCTACCGGTGGAGCCGTCAGACAGCGTTACAAAACCCACAGAGATGAGAAGGGTATGTATCAACTTGTCTAACTCTGGGGGTTACGGTGACTAAGCTAAAGTGTTCCTTTAAAGAAATGACAATAAACCAGAGCACGTTATTCTCCCTGCTGTGTGGACTAGCCAGACCTTCCTCCGCAGCACTGTGGAGGAAGGTCTGGCAAAGCGAGACTAGTGATAAACTGATAACGCCCATTCATTGGGCTGATATCTCAAATTCGAAGCAGGAGCTAAATCAAGACCTTTAAATTGACAGGATGTTGTGTTTTTACACATTCTTTCATTTTTTTCTTTTAAAATCAGATTTCAAATCAGATTTCAAAATTTAACTATTTTTCACCAAAATAAGTAGATCAATTTTGTGAATTTAAAAAGGGAAAAGCAAAATGCTCCCGTAAGTGAACTACACACAAGAGTTTCCTCTGTTCTCCTCACAGCCAAGGTTAAACTGAATGGAACCTCCACTGCAGATGATTAATGCATAAAATAAATGTCAAGCTAACTTATTAGCCAGTCGAGAAATAATATGAACCTTTAACATGAAGGATGAGTCAGTTCAGCTAACGCTACAAATTAATGACATGTGCATGCATGAGCCCCTTACCACTGACCGAGAAAGATTCATGCAGGAACCTTTCCTTCTTTATGAGTGAGAACTCATGGCATTCATACTTCACATTGGAAATCTCTGTAGCACATACCTCAACTAGAAGCCATCTTCTGAGCAAGTGGAACCTTGTTGTATATTCAACTTTTACATCAACTCATATTTGATTTGATATATATTTCACTTCAGAAACACCAATGCATGAGGGCTTTGAAGCATCACACCTAACTTTGTGAATAAGCCTGTCATATTTGAGTTATTTTCCTTCAATGGGAGAAACACAAATGCTGATGACAAGTCAAATTTGGCTCAAATGCTTTCGATGTACAAAGCAACAGTACTGTCTGTGTTTATTGTGATGTACAGGCTGAGTGAGACACTGCACAGACTGCTGAAGAATAGCTTCTTTTCCCTCTGATTCCCTTTGGCCATATTTTATTCATGCCCTACTTTAATCAAGCAATTACATTACTATTGTAATTTGAGTGCGTTCAATTAGCCCATACCCTAGCAGTCCAAAGTTGACCTCGTACAGACTCTCGCGAATTGTCCCAAGCTGTCCACTGTGGGTGTCTCAAAGTGAAGTCACAGCTACCCATAATCCTTTAGTGTCAGAAGCATCTCTCAACCACAGTGGCAGATTATATCATCAATTACAACTTTCAAGAATCTTTGATATTATCCTTTCAATCGTATTCCACCCTAACGTTTGATGCTGCTTAACATCGTGTTCCCAGGGGGGGGAAATGTACTTCCATCAGAGGCTATTATTACTTTAATATCCAATTGCTCATTATGAATTAAAAGTCAATTTTCCAAAGAGAGTAGCAACATGCCTGCAATCTGTGCCTCAATACATTAAGAGCTCAAACTGCTCAGTGTGCTATTCTCCCATTGCAGTCAGGCAAATGTTAGAGCCCAGCAACTAAATCGATCTTTTGAATTTAACCGTTCCAACAAGGTCATACAGCCCATTGAGATTGTTGTTTAAGTGTGGGAATGAAGCCCTCCACGAGCAACTCACTTTTTGATACAAACTATTTATCCAAAATTCTCAGAGAATGAATCTAGCAGTATAAATTGTTGCAGGTTCCATTCAAGGACAGAATAAAATCCTTGATTTTGTTTTCTCATTTGGATTCGGTTGAATGGACAGGCTTTAGCTTTGAACTAATACAACCAGGTTGCAAAGCAAGCCTAAAACTGTAGTAATGCTGTTCAGTAGTACAGGTGGTGAACGGCAAACGGTGCGAGGAGTGGATTTGTCATCTTCCTCCATTTGTGGAGGTAACGCTTTAGAAATGGGGAGCAGTAGGTAGCAGACCTACACATTGTCAGGTTACTAACAAGGTGCTAATTCCATAATATTTAAACAGTCTGCGTGAGTAAATGTTTTTTTTTATACTTACTTATGTTACTTGAGTATTGCACATTTATATTGAGCAATGTTGCAAATGGAAAGTTGCAACTAGCAATGTTGTAAGTCAAGACCACCTAAAACGAGACCAAGTCATCACCAAGACCAGTGTGTATCGAGACCAAGACAAGACCAAGACTTTGAGGGGTTGAGACTGAGTCAAGACCAAAACCAGACCAGTGTCAGACAGCCGGAACTTCTTCTTCTGTCTCTGAGATTCACTTTCTTGGGAGTGCATGTTAAGGGGGCGGGGAGAGGGGGGTCAACTGTGACAAATTAGAAATGAGCCATGTTATTGGTTGCATTTGACGCAGGGAGTTTTACAGCCAATCACAGTAATGAAGTTAACACACAAATCAGACGATACACAGACAATTTAGTGATATCCCTGCAGTTGTGGTCTTGACCAGTCTTGAAATAAAATCCACAGTCCTCTTCATTCAAGACCGATACCTTCAAAAAGTGGTCTTGAGACCGGTCTTACGACCAAGACCGGTCTTGAGTACTATAACACTGGCAACGAGTCTAAAATCTGACTAAAGCATTATTTGTCCCATAATTCCAAACTTTTTAAATAAATACCTTCTAATACAGGTGAATTAAGTTTAAATAAAATATGAAAGTCTTATATTTTCTACCAAAATAAAATAATTCACACTATACCAAGCTTCTGACAAGAAAACAACTCCAAATGAACTCTTTTTGGCCAATATCAGTACCCAATATGCCACTTTTTCCTGCACTTTGACATTTTGGCAACCCAGCCCTCATACAATACAGGTAAAAAGCTGCTGGGTTCCTGCCCTGTAATTACAGCACACTATCATCCTCTGCAGATTTTTTATTGTTCTCTAGTCACATTATAATATGGATGAAAAGCTTATTTTCAATCAATTGATGCACTGACCTGGCTTAATAAATCAAAAGAGAATTGCTAAGCCACTGTTCTTTGACTGCTTGGACTGTGTCCTCTTCATCCTGCATTTGCACACAGACCAATTGCATGACCAATTGGAATCAGTCACCTTTGTGCCACATAGAGCAGCACTCTGTAGGTGGTAATTGCAGGCAGGGTTACTTCATATCACTTATCTGCACAGCAGTGGCTTTGATTATGTCTGCATTCCATACTGTCTAACTTGAGCCGAAATTTCTGTCTGCTGACATGTATTTGATTGGCAGTAAAAACAGAACTGTGGAGCGCCCTAATCCTTTCTGTCTAAAACTCAGGCGTGAACATGTTTGTATTTTCTTCATGCTGTGCTGCATTAGATTACTTTTTTACATGTCCCCTGTAGGCAGAAATTGTCACACTTACTGCTAAGGAGTGAATAAACAAACTACTTTGAAATTACTTCACTTAGGATTCTTGAATAAGAATTACAGCGAGGTACAGTCTAAACTGTCACATCTATGAAAGATGTCAACACAGAGACTAGAGGAAAAATGGAAAACATGGGCATACTGTGTGCCACTCAGTCTCATGAACGGCTTTGTATGATTTTGTACAAAAACATATGTACAACAACTTATGTGATATCCTACAAAATTACAGCAAGAGCTGACTGGTCACATGATGACTGCTCACATGACAGTTGGCTGTGTTTACAGTTACATTTAGAAAACTGTGTGGCCGTTGCAGTTGAGTTTAGAAGTTGTCTGTTCTGCTGCAACTACAGTTACATTTAGCCACCAAAACGACTAGTGAAGATTAGAAAAAATGATTGTGGTTTGGGTTAAAACACCGGGACATGTAGTAGTACTCCCGGGACATGAACTCCGCTCCCCAGCTTGAAAGTCCTGTGTTTAAGGAGCCACTCCGACCTCCGAACTACGCGGATCATCTCATACGGTAGCAGACAATGTGGTTCATACAGTAATAAATACGTGGAATACATATGAATTACAGTGCATTACTTTTCGTAGTTGAGAACAGCCTGCTGTGTGTGACATCAACTACAAGTTTTCCAACAAAGCCTGGATTTGGATGTACCACTTTTTACCATTTCTCTAGTTACTTGAACAAATAATCCAAATTTGAGCAACCATTGTGGAAACCTTTGCGGAGCTGAGCTTGTACCGGCGAGCAACAACCACCTCAGGAAAGATATGCCCCCAAAAGCAGTCCAGTAGCCTAGGAATTACATCTGCACTACATCTGCATGAGTTACGTTCAATTCCAACACTCACTCAGTACCAATGCAGGAAGTAGTGTGTACAGTATGTAGCGAGGTCAACAGAAGGGGCTGGAGGTCTGGCTGGTGGATGTCTGAATCAGACTTTTGTGCAAGAGAATTTAAAACAGTAACCTTGATATTATCTTGCCATGTGCAGGTATTGTAGAATGTGAGGATTAAAAAAAATAAAAAAAATAAAAAAACGTTGAGATTAAACAAAAAAAAACACATAATCTGGGGTTTTGCAGAGTCTAATATCAACATCCTTGTCTGGTCACATTTGCCCCACATATTAAAAACAAATGCATGATCACCTTATTACTTGATGTGGCAAACCTGTTAGAAAACGGTTGCTTATTTACACAGCAGTCCGGGATGAACGCTAATACTAAATGCTCCAATGTGCTGTAAAACTAAAATATAATGTATCCTAACCTTTATCATCTTTTAATTAAAAAATAAGATGCAATCATAACACACAGCACTCATTTGTAATGTAACATGCTATAGACCGCAACCAAGCAGCCTGTTCTCATGAATCATACGTTCGAAAAGCTATGAAAAGCACCTTAATTTGTATGATTTCTAAATTTTTTTCCGCTGTGTGCACCACATTGATGGTCGCTGTATAAGACCGCGGCTGGCAGCGTAGGGAGGAGGTTGGGGTGGATGGGTAGGCGTTAACATACAGGACTTTAAAGCCAGTGAGCGGAGTTTGATTACTGGGGAAAACTAAAGCCTTTCACCCAAGAAATGCGTTTTCCTGGGGAGTGTTTTAATCCAAACCGCGACCTTTTTCCTAAACATAACTAGTCGTTTTGGTGCCTAAACTTAACTCGTTGCTGCATAATGCTCACTTTTTGTGGCCTAAACTTAACCACAATCTCCGCCGAAACGACCGGCATCTTGCTGTGCTCTGTACCATGTGTCTGACTTTTAATACAGCTGCCTTTCCAGCCTCGACTGTGTAAGTCAAAAGGTACAAAAGGAAAAAGAAAAATCCTCAACCTGACCTGGCCTCTCAGCTGCGCTGGAGTGCTGTGCTGTGCACTAGAGACCCATCACAGTTGCTGCTGTTCCTACCATTGGCTGACAGAGGTGGATGGAAGTCATGCATTACTTAATGCATCTTTGAAGTGCACAGGAAGTGTTGCGTGTCATTTCCGTACACAAAAACAGTCTTGTTGACCCCATCATTATTTCAAGGACAGTGCTTCTCGTACGAGTTCTCTTCATTTCACTGTGAAGAGCCCGAAAGGCGAATGGGTTTGGAGGAAGCAAGGCAATGACACCCTTGATGTTTTCACAATCACCCTGTCTGCCAGGGCAGAAAACAATGGAGTGGAACCAGCCACATTAGCACTGATCTGCACAACATGTAGTAGGACACACAGTCACGTCATGTATTTCATTTGCACTGGAAGCCTTTAGTTCGGTTTATTGGTTTACACATATACAAATACTACAGATTAATATACACGTAATCAATAAAAGATGTGATGGAGGGATGCAAATCTCCCTCAGAGGGGCTTAATCTGGGCACTCTCTAATGCATAATCCAATTAAAATAGAAAGAAACTAAAATACTGAGAAGAAAAGAAAAGAGCGAGAGAAAAAAGCCCAAACTAAAATGACACACAATATCAAATCAACAGAATAAATACCAAATGTAAAATAATATTAGGAATAACATGGGTTGTTTACAAAGACATTCCATAGGGATAACACTTTTAACAGCTTTTTTTTAATTGTACAGGTGTTAGCTTTGAAAAATCAGATGGCAAAGCCTTCCATATCTCTGGTCCTCTGTCATTTAAACCAAACTGAAGTTGAGGTGTTGGACAGATAGGAAGCATATATATATATATATATATATTTGTAGTAAAAACTACAATTTTGAAGCCCCGGCTCCAGATTGAAAGCCTGATATAATAGAATGCATGATTGTATGCTGTAATGGCCGTGGGATCAGCAATTGTGGCTTTGATGGGTTTCAATGGAGACATTTTTGTTCTTCATGGACAGAGTGGCTGGGTTTTAGATACACAGTTTATTATAGACTCATTATGGCAGCAGAGGTTGACCTTCTAAAATTCAACAACAAATCTCAGACCCTTTCCAAAATGGATGCCATATGCATAAACACAGCAAAAATTATCGAAGAATTTAAATATAAAAAGCCAAAAATGTCCCTAGTAATGCACAACAGTTCTGTTCAGTTCAACACAAATCTGTCAATAGCTGAATGTTATCTGTAAGGGAAAAAAAAAGTTCAGATTCTCCATTAATGACAATAAATGAATATTCGACATTGCCTTTTTCAGAGGACATACTATAGCCTATACATGTTTTAGCCTATACATCTAACAAATAATGCTAATAATAAAAGTGACTTGACTAGCAGCAGCCTTAAAGTGAATGTCGACTCAGAGCAGTCAATAACATGGTGGGAATCATGCTCTATTAGTCGGCGTGCACACACTTTCCATTCATTTGTTGAGGCGTTTGTTGGTCAGTAGCATGACTTGTGATTGGTCAGTATTCCTCTCTCGCAAAAACAACCACAGCCACATGTTGATCACTGAATAGGCAGATAGAGTTTATCTACGTTTGTATAAAAAAGACATCAGTGGCATAATGTAAACAAACTGGCATTTAAAATTCTGAAAATGAATGAATATGTGTTACCTCTACGGCAGTGCTGTAGTACTCAAGATCGGTCTTGGTATTAAGACCACTTTTTTGAAGGTCTCGGTCTTGTCTCGGTCTCGGATGAAGAGGACTGTGGATTTTATTTCAATACCGGTCAAGACCACAACTGCAGGGATATCACTAATCTGCCTGTATATCGTTTGATTTATGTGTTAACATCATTACTGTGATTGGATGTAAAACTCTCTGCTTCAAATGCAACCTATAACATGGCTCCTTTCTAGTATGAAATGTATTACTGTTAACCCCCTCTCCCCTCCCCCCCCTTAACACACACTCCAAAATTCAAGGAAGAAGCTCTGGCTGTCTGGGGGATGTCAGCCAAATCCTCGGTAATAACATTTTATTTATGACATTTTATTTATTATATTTTTTAAAGAGTTTATTTGCAAATCAACATCTAAAAGAAATCACACAGCAGTGTGTAATTTCTGTAATGTAACGTTGACAGCTGGGACCACCTAACATTTTTATCTGCACTTAGTAAGGCAGCATAAAGAAAGGTAAGCTAAGTGTTAAGTGACGCACTAGCTAAAGTTATCAATCTGCCTCTGTACCAAAACTCTTCAGAAATCTCTTCCCCCCTCACACACAAAGGGATTTAGAGAATATTAGCTATACATATTAGCTAGCTGTGAATATACTGTATGCTACAGGGATGTAGTTTGGACTTGACTCGGTCTCAACCCCTCAAAGTCTTTGTCTTGTCTCGGTCTCGATACACTTTGATTTTGGTAATGACCTGATCTCAGTTTAGGTGGTCTTGACTACAGCACTGCTCTACGGTGACAAAGGGTTATTAAAGGGATGCACAAGGATTAAATAATGGTTTCATTGCAAGCTTGTGGATTTTATCTGATACATCCTTTCACTTAACAAGTCCACAGAAAACTACATGGGTTCATTATAGCTGATTTTGTGTCCCATATGGAATACAACTTTTCCATTGTTGTAAGATTGAAAGCAGCAGTGTCTGCATTGTTATGCTCAGGGCCGGTTATAGCCCTTTGGTTGCCCTAGGCGAGATTGAGTTTTGTTCCCCCCCCAGGCAATGTGCCAGATCTCCACAGCGCTGTCAGCGATAGAGTAGCAATGTATGTTCATTTTAGTTTCTAGCTTCCATGTATGTTAGATGGCAACAACATTTGGTCTAATCATAACTGGTCTGGCAACCCAGAGGCCAGTGTTTTGTTTCCAGATTTGTGTGCATGGCGACTTATGATGGGGTCGTCTGGGGGTCCACCCCCTGAAAATTTTGAGCATTAAATACTTCATTTCCTGCATTCTGGTGAATTTTTTACCTTTTCTGAATCAATTTATGCTGGAAATATCTTTATCTAAAGGGAAACAGAGATTACAATCCAAATATAAAAACATAATGGAATATTTTGCAGTAAGGCTCTCAGGCATTCTGTATTGCTTTCATCTATTTATTCTCCTTTGGATCAATGTTTCTAATTATATCTGAGTCAGCACACATGTAGCCTAGCATCATTTACTCTTCCCACTTTTGCTTCTTTTGTTGAGGAAGTAACCAACTTAAATGTGTATATTAAAATTATTCACCGGAATTATACATTAATTCATTTTAATGAATTAATAAAAAATAAAAAATATTTCAGATGTGTTTGAGCAAGATTTCTGCTCATGTTCAAAACTTTGTGCACATTCAAAATACAGTATATCTCATCTGTGTTCTCTGATGAAAAAGTGAAAAATACTATAGACTACTACAAGAATAAAGTCACTATATTTCAGAAAATAATCTACCTGCACCATAGTCTGCTGTGCATTACGTGATTGCTCTGTTGATACGGTAGATCTCAGACCTCCTGACAGACACAGAGCCCCGTTTGGGACGCTGGTCTCTGAATGAGACAGTTTAGGGAAGTGGCTGTAGGCTACGCTGCTCTACATCGGAGGTGGAAACACAAAACTATGCAGAAATAGGGACACAGCAGAATGCGTCCATTATAAACCTGAAGCTGCACAGACCAGGGAAGGTGCGCTGCAGCAGCTCCGTGTCTGTGCCGCTGCTCGTCTTTATTTCTACAGCGAGAGTGAACACTAAGCGACGCACAGCTCTGCTTCAGAGGTCCGTGTGTTTGAGTTTGACCCGTAGACTGGAAAAGCCTAGGATGATCATGTTTAATAAACACGTTTTATTTCGCTTGTCGTTCTAATTCTATTATTAGTGGGAAGTAGACCTAAGGGCGACACGGCGCCCCTAACACTCGCCTAGGTCGCCTATTGCAATCGCCGGCCCTGGTTATGCTTATCAGACTCAGGCAACAGTATCATTCTTTTGTCAACCACGGAATCACAGTTCCTCAAACTGGGGGTCAAGAGAATATCACTAACACCCTGCGAAACTGTGTGATGCACCCCAACATAATAGCTCTGTTATGTACCGTATATCACTGCTAAGCTTATAAATAAGACTGTGAGACAGGTTTGGATTCAGCTTTATGGTACATCTACACCTAGTCCACCTTTAGTCAGTGTTTGTGAGGTGACTTATAACCTGTTAGCCAAATCAGCTGTGTTTGGATTCATAGGACAGTGTTACTGTTTTTGCAAGTACTGTGAGACCTCTGTCAGAGCTGATGAATCCTGCTAATTGTTATTCAAATTTATACAATTTGGTCAGCGGATGAGTTTTAAATATTGCAGGGAGGAACGGTCCCAGTGAGATGATGAGCTGCAGTTGACAGGCCGTCCTGTGCATAGTGCCAAACAGCACACGTCCAACAAGTCATTAACAGCTTTTTACTTTTGACTTTAGCTGAAATGTGCACAGTTGCTACTAGCCCAGTTCGGCAGCACACAAATGAATTCTCAACAAAGTCTCAAAACTCATGATGACCTAATGCCAAATACAGACAAATATTATGATGGGGCTCCAGCCCTGAATGTTTTCTCAAAAGCCTGAATCTTTTAGGCCGACTTTTACTGTGTTTCAGAAAATGAAGCGGGTTTAGTTTCAGAGCTATAGTGAATATAATGGTTTCATATGAAACTTGATGACCTACAGATTCCAGTGGTGCCAACCAACCAATGGGAAGGGGGGCTAAATAACGCTCCAGACAAATTCTATATACTGGGTTCTCCAAACAGTCTTTCCTAAGTGTATTGCAGTTAGAACAGCCCAGATTACTATGGTATGGATTCAAATGTTGCAGATTTAACTAAACATTAATTCTGTGAAATCTACTCCAGCATACAAAAATAGGTTTCAAGATTAATAATGCTGTTGACACCAAATTCTTTCTCTACCTATGTTATGCAACTTAAAAATAGTGACATCCATTTTTCTCTCTCTTTAGGTGGCAGGAGTGAAAATGAGTCATCTTCCAAATTTGATGTGTTCTGGTTTCAGAATTGGATACAAAATAGGATGTCGGCTCTTCTATAGATTATTGTTTTCCTTGGCAACTATGTTTTTCCCAAATGATGCACAGATTTTTAGGCATCTCATATCAAACAGCTTGAAAAAAAAGTGCAAATAGCTGCTGTATTTGGGGGGGGGGGGTGGGGGGAGATCTCCCAGGGGGTGCATAGGTAGAATTTATAGCAAGGTTTATTTTATTTTGTCCGTCTTTTGCAACACGATACAGCTGTAACTTAAGACCTTCACATTAAACTTTCAAACCAAACTTTTACAGAACATTCTCTTGATCTATAGGTCAGCACCCAAAATAGTGCCTCTGACCGGCTCACCGTTCATCCACGCATTAGAAAAGCATTTAATGAGCCTGGTTGCTGGGATAAAAAAGTTGAGGTGCCTCTGCTCCAATGCCCGATGGCAATCGTAGCCCAGCTGGCTCCTGGGTGACTGCTTTCATTCATTGCACCTTAACCACATACTGTACCCCAGAGGATCCTCACCTCCTTACCTCACACTATATAAGCCTTGCTGTTCAGCCACTGCAAGCTAACAGCGAAACAGAAAGGTGACATTGCCCCCAGGCAGAAAAAAAATGACTGCTCTTTTTCAGATCCTGGCGTGGTAATCTGTCTTCCCCAGCATTGCAAATCCAAACCCCAGGGGGCAGGGAATTGGTGCAGCTATGTCTCCACACCTGCAGGACAGATATTATTGGCCAATCTACACTACTGTAATCTTCCCTCTGAGCTATGGTTGTCATGTCCCATTGATTGTTACGGAGTGTACATACTGTGCCACATGTATGACGTAGGAAAGCTTTCCAGGATTTATGTTGTCTGTGTATTCCCCTTTACAGACTATTTTTGTTTTTAATCTCAGGTACACCTCTACCTTATGGAGCAATGTCATTGTCAGTAAAAGAAATGAGCTTCCTCTTCCAGTTAAAATGCACAAATACTGCTATCCAATTTCCTGAATCCTTCATGCGCGTAGATAATACTGCAAGGAGAGAATTGTGACAAAGTGAAAGTTAAAGAGCTTTCTGCAACAGTAAGTAGGGTAAAGGACGTGCCAAATGTAAAATGCTCTTTTTGTGTCCTGCAAGCAGCCAGCTATATTTGTTGTTCATGTTTTGTGTCTATATTATTGAGCAGTTAGGTACCCCTTTTTTCAGGTAGGGAGGTCTACCTATTATTAGCCAGGATGGGTTGGAAAAACAACTTGACATTCATGTGTCCAAATTAGCTGAGTCCTCAGCGCCGTTGCATTAGTATTGAGGTGTTTTCTAAAAAGCCTCAAATTTGGCATTTCAGTGTCATCACACTGGCAAGCCTACACTTACTTAAACGTGTCATACTGAACAGTG
Organism: Perca fluviatilis; assembly: GCF_010015445.1. NCBI lineage: Eukaryota > Metazoa > Chordata > Actinopteri > Perciformes > Percidae > Perca > Perca fluviatilis. The sequence goes on from NC_053127.1 coordinate 33,909,456, forward strand.
AAATACAAAGAATTTGTGCTGTGATGGAGGGCAGTGTTTCACTGTTAAAAGCCATTACTTGCAGAACACTAGAAGAAGTCAACCAGTGCTCCAAACCATAAGATGATATCGGTCGGTCATTCGTTCCTACCCTCTAATACGGCGCACAGGAGCGTTTTCCGTCATATCTAAACCAGAGATTGTCGGTCGCAGGTTTTGAACGTAAAGACGTTTTTTAACAGGACATTTTTATCAGAAATACAGTATCTCTCTCTCGCTCTCTCCCTTTCCCCCCAACCATCAAATGGCCACCCTCCAAGAGTCAGGTTCTGTCTGAGGTTTCTGAATGTTAAAGTTTTTCCTCCGTTTCTAATTGTTAAAGTTTTTCCTCGCCACTGTCACACCAAATGCTTGCTCTTGGGGGAATTGTTGGGTCTCTGTAAATGATAGAGTGCTTAAGACCTACTCTATCTGTAAAGTCTCCTGAAGTATATTGTCTGCTTTGATTTGACATAAATTAAAATTGAATTGAAACGTAGATGGCTCGTTTGGCTCTGTCCAAAGTTCAAAGATGCTTGTATATTAACACCTCATCACATAATGTTCCTTTCAACTGTACTTTGGCTTGAATGTAAAAACAACAATTTAAGATTTTAGGGGAGTTGCGCGTTCTTCAAGAAAAAAAACTAAAGTTTGTCTTGTCTGCCTAGTACTTCTGTGTGGCTGCAGGTTATCAGAATGGTACCAAATGGTACCAAACTTAACTACCTCAACAAGACTCTGTATGCTTTATCACTTTGCCTGGCTGTTATTCACTTCCTAAAACCAGGGGGTTCAAGCCCGAGGGGGGGTGGGAACCCTTTGGCATATCTCGGTCAAATTAAAAGTTATCAATGAAAAACTGCCCCACTCTCTATGCTAAGCTAAGCTACACTAACCATATCAAGATATATTTCTCCTCTTGTCAGATAAGCATACGTCCCAAAATGTTGAACTATCCCTTTAACTCCAGTCATTTTAAGAATGAAGCAGGATTATTGTTGAACTGACTGTTACACTGTGTAGACCACTGTTTACACATTTGCTCTTGTGCAGGTTGAGGTGAAAATGGTGTTGTGAGCTGAAGGCTTAAAGAATATTCCTTTGGGACTCAATTCAGACCTTGAATGGTGTAGCAAGTTCTCAGTTGACTGACTCCACAGTGTGGTCAGTCCCATTTCAGCTTTGTCTCCATATCATTAAAACTGATACTGAGTGGCCATAACAGCTGGCCAAAGAAAAGCAATCAAAGCTATTGGAGCAAGAAGGGCCTTTGAAAAGCTTCACATTTTGCACTATGCTTTAAAGAAATAATGCACAGAAAAATGCATAGAGTTGGAGTGCAATTAGCTTTCAATCCTCAGGTTCTGTGTTGGGATGATAACAAAAGAGTCTTTATATAAATGACATTCTGAAAGTTGTTTGCAGTCCCGTACGTCCCTGCCTGTATATTATCACACCTCTTCCTCTAGAACAAATGTAAAAGCAGCAGCGAGATGAAAAGCCTCTGCAAATCGGAGCGTGTGTGAGGCTTCTCTTTTTATTCGTGGTGACTGCAGCTTTGACCCGTGCTCATCTCCTGCTGACGGCCGCCTTATTCCGACTTCACTGTTACCGATCTTAACGGCCCGCCTCTGTTGAAGGCAGGCTGAATACAGCACTGATGATTCAAATAACAACAGGCTCAGAGAGTAGCGTGAGCCTGACCAAATCAAATGCATTTTTCAGAGACCCAGCTCTGTGTGACAACGTTTGGTGAGCAAAATCCTTTAATGTGTGGCACAAATCCAGACTCCCGAAGAGAGGGATCAATGATCCTTTACTAATTGCTTTTTATCGATCATATCCCAAACCTAGTAATTATCTTGTAAGATATTTGCCAGAAGACAGCTTGAGGTTTAATTGAAATGTTGAAAAGCACAAATGAATAATCACACAGGCTTAATCAGCACCCTTTTTATAGAGGAATTGCTATTACATTTGCCTTAGCTTTGATAATTCCGTGATCACAAGGAAAATAAATTGCAGGCAGCCAGAAAAGTGCAAGAAGCATTTTTTTCTTTTCTCTCTGGAGGTTTAAGCCTTTGAGGTGAGAGACCAGATGAGATAAGCAGCCATGTTAGCTAAGGGTAGCTCTGCTATTAACTTTGGGTAGTTAGGTAGTAGTAGTTCTATTATCTTTATTGTTACTATAAGTGCCAGGGCTCATCATGCCAACTGCTATTATAATTTTGAATCATATTTCTCTATATCTGTATCTGTGTCTCTGTGTCCTGTGGCAGATGGCTGCCCACCAAGAGTCAGGGTCTGTCTGAGGTTTCTTATTTTTTAAAGGAAGTTTATCCTCGCCACTGTTGCACCAAATGCTTGCTCTTGAGGGAATTATTGGGTCTTTGTAAATTATAGAGTGTGGTCTAGACCTACTCTATCTGTAAAGTGTCTTGAGATAACTCCTGTTGTGATTTGATAATACAACTAAATGGCTGGATTCTACTTTTTTTGCCAAGAACAAGCCTCTGTCTTATTAAGGATTGAGGGTCTAGGTGGTCTACCAATATCTGCAGCCATTGTTTCCTGCAACCTTAAAATTGCAATTGCAAGGACAGAATTTGTGATTACGATTCAATTTTTTATTCGATTTATATACTTTTTGCTACATATTGCACCTTCTGCGATCATGTTAGATAAAGTCATAAAAAATAATTGAAAAATAAGAATTTTTATAATAATAAAAAGAGGAATAAATAATTTTAAACCAAATGTTGCACCAAACATTCAACAAATAATTCACATTTGGATTTGAAAACGATTAATGGTTCAGCCCTATTTAACAGTGTCTTTGGTTGCAAAGCTCATGTCTGAGGCTGAATAGCTACAGGCTTTAAATGTTTCCCCTGAAGTTCAGATTCACACCGAGGTCTCTGTGTTGTCGGGGGTTCACTGAGCTCTGGTCCACCTTCAGTACTGGCTAGTTATTGTTTGGAAAGCAATCACCAGGGCTGTAGTCAAGTCCGCTTATGTCGAGTCCAAGACAAGACCAGGAGTAGTTGAGACCGAGTCCCAAAAAGTTTGAGTCCAAGTCAAGACGAGTCCAAAAAACTTTGAGTCCAAGTCAAGGCCAAGTCCAAAAAACTTTGAGTCCAAGTCAAGACCAAATGAGAGAAAAAAGAATCTTCTTCAAGACCACTCACTTACCTGTTCACAATTTATGTGATGAGAGAGACAGTATATCTTCTACTTTAAGATGATCATTTTGTTGTATTATTTGTAATAATTAAAAAGCAAGTGCAGAGTAACACACTATAGGATCAAATTAGCAAAATGAAAATGACTAATGCCTGATGAGTCATATACCAGACAACCAATGGCGACGCCCGTTCTAGAAGGATTATGAATTAAACTAATACCTGTTTTCTGAACGAGCGCGCTTCATCAATGGTTTTGTTTTGAAGGAAAAAGTTACTTAAGAAAAAAACATATAGTGCTGGACTTGGTCGAGACCAACTAGAATATTTGGCGAGTCCAATGGCCGACTCCAAGGCAAGTCCGAGTCCAAATACCAACGAGTCCAAGAAAACAAAAAAGCGTCTCGATTCTTGATTCAAGTACTACAATCCTGGCAATCACTGCCCTTAGCGGTAACTGATCTTAGCTAAGCAACGACCGATAACTCAACTCCCTTTTTTGAAGGGGCATAAACATCACAACAGGGACGTGACCTTCATGCGGGTGAGATAATGCTGAACATTTCAAAAACCTCTTCAATTATTCATGACACTCTGCTCTCAAACATTTCCTCCACCAGTTTTCTTTTCCTTTTTACTGCTCTGTTAGCGCTAGCCAGCTAAGCTCATTGGAAGCCCCTTTTATGAACACGTTGTATTATTCATCGCAGGATGTCCGCATCCACCTTCTGACGCTGCTGAACGCAGGCCCAATGCAATTACATGACAAACACCTTAAAATGTACTTAAGACTGCATACTCAGATGTTTGCTCATATATATATATATATATATATATATATATATACACTCTCTCTGACACACACACACACACACACACACACATCATGCATGCCTAATTATTATGCATGCACGACACACACGTGTTTTACGCAATCCGTCAGGGAAATAACGAGCTATTATGCCTTGACAACCCTTGTGAAACTGCAAGAGCGTGACTATACAAAGAAACACATGCATACACATATTTCTTCATCTTGAATACGCAAGTGCTGCACTGTCATACAGTCACATCACAGGTGCCACCTCTTCAGTTTCCTCTGCTGCTTTCATTTCGAGCTTACCTTGAGCTTTGGGAAATGTGTTGTCATTCTCTAGCAGGTAGAAAGCCATCTCAGACAAGCAATATCCTTGTTACTTTTAAGCTGCCACCATTTGTGATGGTAACTGCCATTGCTGTGTTGCTTCTGCATTGCACTTCAAAGAGCTAACTCACCCAGCATCCAAACAATGTGTCCAGCGACGGGACGTTATGTTTCTTGCATTTACTGCATATATATTATGTTTGTGACACACTTTTCTATTCAATTGTTGTGGTTATGGCTTTACAGACTACACATTCTTTTTAAACAAACCAGGAACATGAATGCATTTCTTTCTCACCATCTAACCATATAAAAAGGCTCTTACAGGGAAACCTACAGTTGAATAGCTAGATCGATCGATCGATAGATAGCTAGATTGATCGATAGATAGAATAACACTACATGGTGACTCCTAAGTGGGACATACTTCATTCCTTGATCGCCTCTATGGTAGAGGATGTATGTGACTATGTGGTGTTCCACTGTTCTCTCCCTCTCACAGACTGGCTAGTCTATATTGGTGACGTTTCATTTCCGAGAATGCTCCGGTGCCGCCGGAAATTCTGCCAGATGTCCCTCATTTCGGCCGGATATCTGTCCCCTTCCTCTTTCTTTGTGTTGGCATTTTAAACTCTGTGGATTTGTGAGGACTATGGTTAACTGCTCCTCAGATCTCTGCAGGGTAAATCCAGACAGCTAGCTAGACTATCTGTCCAATCTGAGTTCTCTGTTGCAAGACTAAAACTACTTTTGAATGTACATATGTATGTTCCACCAAAACAAGTTTCTTCCTGAGATTATTTAGGGACTGTTCATTAGGGGCCACCGGAGGAGTTTTTGGACCTTTAGTCAAAATAGACACGACCCTCCCTTCTCCAGCAATGCATTTTGGATGACCCTCCAACACGATTGGGAGAAAAAGGATGACCCTCCCCAACAATTTATTGTAGGTTACTGGTTTGCGCTTGGCAAAGCCGTAGAGATTTCTTTTGTTTTTTTATAGCCATGATATAGATGACTAAACCTCTGCATTCTCATCTGACGCATCCCACTCCTCTGTTCTGGTGTGGGGGCCATTTCAGTAGATTTACTCACTAAACTTGTTGTGGAAACACAATAATCATGGAAACTAAATGCACACTTCCTGCATTACTTCAAATACTAAGTTACTCCTCTCTAGTTTTATTTCATGTGAATACTAGTTTACTAGAGTCTAGTAAACTAGTATTCACATGAAATAAAACAATAAAACATTGAGACCATTCAGCAAAGCACACTGGGTAATTCAACACTGGTTGCTATGGACTCGTCACTAGGCTTCCTCAGTCATTGAATATTTTAGCATAGGTAAAGCTGCCAAAACTGAACATTATCCAAAACTCCATTTCTCAGACGAGCGTCAATTTGGGAGCTTGCATGCTACCACTCCTTCCTTCTCAAATCCCTTGAAAAGGCGGTCGTTTGCACAATTTCACAAATAATCACCGGGACCGAAAGGATATACCTCCCGTCTCATGCCTTCCCGGCTGCCGGCTGGCGCTATCCGCGGCGCAAGTTTCGGCTTTTCAAAATAAAAGCTTGTGTCTGGTCAGCTATGTTTTCATACGGTGTTTTGGATGTTTTTGAACTAAACAGTACGGCAATCATGCTAATGAATAAAATAATTTTTTCAGCAGACAACACATGTGTTACAACACGATGGAGTTAGCAAAGCAGTTTTGTGTTTATATGTGTGAGCGGGATGTATTCAGTTTGGGAAATCCCACGGTCTCTAAGCTACAGGTCTGGCTGACTAAACAGGGAGGGGCCCATCTGCTAGCGATAGGGGCCAAGACTGAGAGAGCTACATGGAGATACATGGATAAATATGCACCAAACAAGCCACTTTGAAATGTTGCTGTTTTCATGAAAGTTGGGAGACCCTCCCCCGTAGACTAAAAACAATTGGATGACCCTCCCATCAACAAAGAATAAAAACACATGACCCTCCCCTATTTTCCTCCGGTGGTCCATTCCATAAATACCGTACGCTCCCTTAGCAGAGGCACCGTGGCTCCATCCGGCGCTTAGCGCCACCTAAGACGATTGTGATTGGTTTAAAGAAATGCCAATAAACCAGAGCACATTTTTCTTCCATCCAGGAATGCTGTGTGAACTATCCAGACCTTCCTCCGCAGCGCTGTGGAGGAAGTTCTGGCAATGTGAGACTACATACTGGTTTACAACCCATTCCAGGATGGAGTCACTTTTCTGTCCATCTTACTCTCTATTCTTCAACCCCACAGAAACTCTTTCCCTCATGGAGGTGGAAAGTTTATGACCAGCAGCCACATGATCAGATGTCCCTCTTGGACCCAATGAATGCTGCACATGTTGACATATCTGCCGGAGATTGCCAGGGATCAGAAATGCAAAGAGATTCTCTCCCTGCTGTATTACAGGAGAGGACATAGGGTGTGATGTGGATGAGAACTGTAGCTGTGTATGTATGGTGACTATGTTTGGTTTTGTTCTGCATTACTGGCATTACTCTAGTTTTTTTTTCTGTGCACTTGGAATTACTCTGCAAAAATGACAGACAAATAAATGTATAAATTGTATTTCTGATTCATATCTGTGCATATACAGCAAGGTGGCACAATCCATGCAATACAGAAGAGCCCTCCCTTTTCTGTAGTGGCGTCTTAGTTTATGCTAAATAAATAAATAAGTATATCAAAGATACTTCACAGACAACAGTGATACATATCTTAATACCACCTGTTGATAGGTTGTTGTGTAATGAGTAAATAAGTGTTACTGTTGGGACTCTTTTACTGTTTATGTCACAACTTTCCCTCATTTTATTGCTCTTTTGACCTATATGTACTTTTGTCTTATTTTTCATTTCTATTTTTTGTCTTTACCTTATTTATTTAAATTTTTATAGGACTATTGCGGAGGTTGCAATCTTAATATTGTTGTAAAATGACATTGAAGACATTTTAGTCTACTCTTTGAGACAAATCAGAGTTCTGGTCCAAGAGTTGATGCTAAAATGTGTTTCAAGTGTTTTGGTTGCATTAGCACATTTTGGATGTTAGAATAACTGCAGTGTTGAGCTGTGTGTCAGCAAAGAGAACTGTGTAAACAGTTTAAAAAAGTAAACTCTGTAGAGAGAAATGTATTGTTACCAATTGTAAAAAACAAAAAGAAAAAAACCCATTCAATATCAATTTCAGCCCACATTTGTGAGAGCAGGAAGACGCTCTCTCTGAAGCTGTTTTGCCTGAGCCACTGATTGCCAACTGAGGACAGCCTTGGCTCGATAGAGCCCATCAACTGGATCAAACGAGTAAATATTCTCATTTGGAGCCTCTCTCTCGCCCTCCGCCCTGAGCACTCCACAATCAGTCAGCCCTGGGTCCTCCGGCATCTGATGTTTGACATAATAAGCTTCATGGCTGGTATGGCTCCTGTGATCATGACAATGGTAATACCGGTGGTAATATGGCTTTATGAGGCCTCTCATCCTCCCATCTGCTCTGCTCTCCTCCCCAACTCTGGCTGCCCAGGACTCCATCTCAACTCCCTCCCTTCGCCATCTGGCCTCTTCTGCTAATCCCTCCTTCATTCCTTCTCCCTGTTGTTCCCAATTAACCCTCCCCTCCACTATCTACAAAACAAAACAAACTGTGACTTGTGTCTTAATGGGCTGACTTGGCAGTTATATTTGACAACGATAGATAGATATGGTAGATGGATAGAACAATAGATAGATCGATAGAACAATAGAACAAGAATATAGACGGACAGACAGACAGACCGATCGATAGATAGATAGATAGATAGATAGATAGATAGATAGATAGATAGATAGATAGATAGATAGATAGATAGATAGATAGAAAAGTCAGGTATTGGTTCCATGAATTATTTTTTTTTTTTTTTTTTTTTTTTTGGGGGGGGGGGGGGGCCAAAAAACCAAAAAACCCGCAGGAAAGAAAAAGGGAAAAAAAGAAAATTTGGGTTGGGGGGGGGGGGGGGGTATAGGGGGGGGGTGGGGGAACAAAAAAAGGGCCCCTTTTTATGGGATGTAGCTGTAAACATGCTGGCTAACGGGGCTCTGGTAAAACTCGGTGGACCAATCATCCGCTTAGGGGAACAAAAACGATTACAGAAACATTCATGTGTCTTACACCTTACCCCCCGCCCCTCCCCCCCGTGAATGACCTACGCTTCACAAAGTGCCAAATGGGTTAAATGAATGCCTTGGGACTGAATGAAAGCACAAACCACAGTAGGACTGGCCTTGAATCAGTGAAATAAAAAATCACCTTTTCATACTGAGCATGATATAGGAGAAAAGCTACTATTAGTCCTCACCAAACACATTTTATACCCTAGATGTTTTATGTTTTCACTTTTTTTGTTTGGTCAGTGTTTTACAGTTTTACAGGAAATGTATTTACCACAGCAATAGCAATTCAACTTCGGCAGTGGACGTTTTAATGAGCAACTTCCTGGGAAAGAAGCGTGCCCTGATATGGATGGCAAGCCACGTACAGAATGACTTCATTAAGCACTGAGCAGTCCACCAAATTACAGGGTGCAAAAGTTTGTTAATGTCTTTATTGAGAGTGGAAATACACATCCAGCAGTATTGACATGTGGAGTGATTAGTCCTCCCCTTGAGTGGAGTATCTCAAAGTGGCGGTAGACACTGCAGGTTGGGAGGCATTTTCCTGCAGGTTGAACTGTTTGGTGTGGAAATCAATACAGATTCCTGCCCTCGTGGCCTGAATAAATGACAACTTGATGTAAGTAGAGATATTAAATGTAACTAATCTACATAATCAAGTAATTGCCTGACTATGCCTACAAAATAGCAAGTAACAGTCAATGGTTGTTTTCAATAACAAAAAAGGACTGAAAAGATTATATAAACTTATTGGAAATCCATGACTTCTGAGTCTAATGAGACATTATGTTTAGGGAAAAAGAGCCATGTTTTTAAAATTAAAAAATTAAAAATAATTCACTGTGTTTTCTTGATTTGGAATATAAAAGATATCCTTGGAATACCTTGTAGCAGTTTCCTTTTGTAAAAAGTCTACATCGACTGTTTGCTTAGACAAGCTGCTGTCACAAACACTCTCAGAGCATAAGCCACACACACACAAATGCCATATGACTAAATATATTTCAAAGCAAACGAAAGTGTTTGCCAAATACTGTAGATGCTCTTAATCCATCTCTCATATGAGGCACCAATAAACCCTTTAAATGCTTGTCAGCTACGTGCACACAGCGATCATAAAACTGATCAACATGCATGGTATGACTGTACCATGCTGCATGAATCACACATTAATGTGTGTAAACATAACAGGGAATGGAGGCTTCACTTTCATACAGAGGAGATTTGATAAATAGAGTAGACAGAGATGAATTAGAAAGACAAATAAACTGCTTTCTTGTCATTATTTTCCATTCATTTTGAATCACAATGAGAGCTTATAGATGTGTCAACAAGTTCTCCAAACCATATGACGATGTTTAGTCCTACCCTCATATACGACCCATGGGAGAGTTTCATAAATTAGCGTCCCTAGTAGTGGCAGGAAGTATGACCCACAGGAGCTTTTTTTGTCCTCATATCTAAACGACAGAAAGTACGGTTGCATTTTTAAACACATCATTAGCATTGTGAAATGGTTGCAGTTTGGTTAGGTTAAGGCAAACAAACAACTTGGTTAAGTACAGATAAAGATTGTGGTTTGGGTTAAAATCAGACTTTACGTTACTTAACTTCCAGTTATGCCAGGATCAGACTACACAATTTTTTTGTCTTTCGCTGTGCCAGACTAGACAGACATATTGCCAAAAAATGTTGTTGTGTCTTGGACAGAAGAGTGGCCACACTACAAGTATGACACCAACCAGCCCCCAGACCGATTATCGCATGCTGTCGTGAAGATCACGCGCAAGTTCATAGGTCGATGCTTTGGAGGAGCAGCAGCCTCTCCAAAACTCACCGAATTCTTTTAAACTGACCGTTGTCGATCTAAAATAAATACAGATTCAGCAACTGCATAGCTTATTTCTCGCTTAAAATGTTTTCAGAAACACACTTCGGTGAATTTTTATGAAATAAGAGAACGTATTCCGAACAAGTCGCCATTATGGTCTGTTTTGAAATCCGGGAGCCCCACATATGTAGCGTTCGTCCAATCAGGTGCAGCCATCGTGGTTGTAGGAGGGCGGGGCCTATTTTCTTTGCTTGTCAGTGGTCAAAGTGAAGAGAAACAGATAACTGCTAGCCCACTAGCGTGCAATGCTGGGAAGCGAGGCGATCCCTGCCGTGAACAAAGCCTATACGGGCACTGTGTGTATCTTTCCTCCACCAGACAGCAGCCGTAGCGTCTCTCCTTTTTCGCCATGTGCACCAGAGAGCACTCTCTCTTCCTATTGGTCAATGTCAAGGAACACGTCGTAAAACATGTCACACTACAAAAAAGACAAAATAATCTGTCGTGCTAGACTTTGAATGTTAGTCTGCGACGTGTTGTCGGGTTTAAATCGGGCTGAATTCACGTAGTCTGATCCTGGCATTATGCACGTGACTCAGAACGTCATGTGGTTCCGTCTGCTCCATAAAGTAAAACGGGACACGAACCCCGGTCTCCTGGGCCCCCCAACCTGCCTCCAATACACAGAATGTGGCACGCTTATACTTTGTCACCTTACTTCCTGCTTTGCTCTCGTAATAATTATGGCAGGCCACTGGAGGGCGCCGCCACTATAAACGTTAATATGAGTCGTGCTTGTTGCATGAAAACATGTCCTATGGGAGCGTTTTTCGGGGGAAAGAGCAGTGCTAGTCCTTCCTTCATCAGAACAATTGAGGTGCCCTTCAGCAAGGCTGTCAACCCCCCCAATAAAACCCCACTCCAGTGGAGCTGCTCAGTGTCCAGCAGATCAGACTGGGGTTGTACTGGGCAGCTTCCAGGTATGAATGTGGAACTGTGTGAATGTGATCAGGGCATTCCTGCAAAAGAGAGGCTTCCTCTCATTGAACTTTCCCTGAATAAATAAAGGTAACAAAATAAATGTTTTGTGGTGCCAGATCCATCAAAAGGCAAATTGAGGTTGGTTTGTCAAAGGTGAGACACTTCATTCTTCTGTGTGCCGTCAAACATCATTATAGTGCGGTGCACTTGAGAGAAATCACACCATCATGGAGCACAGTCTTCTGTGAATTGTTACGGTGGAACTGGACATAATGTGGCAATCCCAATGATTCAGCGAAAGATATTTTTGCATGTATTGTTATCTTTATTTATATACCCTGTGGGGCAATAAATAACACCAACCACTGGGATTACTGCAGCATTTACATGACGTTTCAGTGTCACTCATGGTGTCACACTGTAACCCTACCTGAGTCAGATTAATGTACACAACAAGATCAGTGTTCCTACTGAAATGTGATGATGAACAGATGAAGGGAAACAGTGTTTTGCTGCAAACATAGACCTCTGAAATCTAGATCGACATTTGCTGAAAGCCTGAAAATAAGCCATGCAAATATGCCATGAATAATGACATACACACAATTATGTTTGTGCGACGACTCGATCAAAGCACCAGGCTGGAAATAGTAGCCCTTATTCACTCATCAGTCTAATAATATAGTCACTGTAATGTCTGGCTGCCTAAGCCAATTAACAGTCACTCTGCATCAAGTGAGGGCCAGTAACTACCATCACTGCCATCCTGAACTCACCAGGACTGTCTCTTCTTGATACTTTGTTGCTTGACACGTTCCTCACTTCCTCAACCTAAACATAATTATCCCTTTTGATTTATATATATATATATATATATATATATATATATATATATATATATATATATATTACTGAAGAGCAGCCCACATCTCTGTTGGCTGTCGTGCTAAGAGCATGACATTCTTAAAAGTTCTAATTTTTGTTGCTGTGCTTAATTTTAAAGCCCTGGCTACATGTTTAACAGTCCTGCTTCAAAACTCATAATTCATCTACATGGCATGAATTAACAAATTACTGCAAAACATTTCCTTTCACTGCAAGAAATTCTGAATATCATCCCACTGTGTGAACACATCACACTTCATCTCTCACATTCACTTCTTCACTTTCTCCAGGTTCCTGATCTCTTTACTTTGTAAGTTTGTGTGTCTTTTTTTTTTCTTAAGCTCAAAAATATCTGTATTTTTGCTCTTTGTTTTCTTGTCTTATTATCAGGCCAATCCAATTACTCTGAACTACAGAAGTCAACATATTGGTTAACATCCATGGTTAATAAATCCCTCTCAGGGCTAAGCCATTTCTTTCCATCTTTTGTTCGCCTGGTCTTGTGTAATAATGCTTGTATAACCTCAACTCTGTTATGCACAATCAAGTTATAGACATATATATATATATATATATATATATATATATACATAGATTTCTTTCAGGAGAACCTGGGCTATGAGGTTATGCATGCTGCAGGGATAATACATGAATGTCTAAATTGTTATATGACTATAAAGACAAAAGAAAAGCCTAAACTGAAATGGCATGTCACAGAAATGTATTGAAATCACACAGAGAACAAAAAAATCCTTTTTTGTTCTCTGTGTGAAACTTATGACTTTTAAAAATTGTTCTCCCCAGTGTTGGCAATCAGGGGAATATAAACTAAGATAAGCTCTGTAACCCACAAAAATGAAAACTACTTTTATTTATTAATTCGCTTTTATCCAAAATGTTAGTTGTGTCACCAGTAGGCCAAATCACACTGGTTTCAGCCTCCAGGGGTCTTCCTGACCTCTCTGTATCCGTCTTCCAATACATACACACACTGAATACAAGTCCCTCCCGCTAGTCTATTGGCTGACCAAACGCCATCGCAGCTGACAAAACTGCATGTGATTGGTCGATACAGCAATCCGTCAGCAGCCATCTTGTGAACAATCGGCTAGTGGCGAATTATTTTAATTTATTTTATTCCATACAAAAGATGACTAAATAGCTGTTCACTTCAGCTCTGGAATTACCGCCTTGGTCACATCAGCATGATAAGGCATTGAACATTTTAAATTTAAAAAAGCTTATTATGTAGGTGTGCTGGTGTGTGTGTTAACGTGCGCTTGTTGCCCCGTGTGCGCTGATGCGCTCATCTGTTGACATTTCCGAATGCCTTCCTACAGTTGCTTAATAAAAGTTTTCCACACAAACAAACGTACATGTGTCATTAGTATGAGAAAAAAAATTAGATTTTAACTGTGTCGGGCTCGGGTCGGGCTCGGACAGAAAAATGCGGCCCGATCCGCACTCTAGTTCACATGGTAACGCTCGCCGTATAGGTAGTTTCACTTTTTAATGCTCTTGGAGTCACGCTGTGAACAAAAGTAACGTTACTTGGTTAGATTTAGAAAAGATAGTTGTTTGGGTTAAAATACCTACATTTGTGGCGTTAAAGATTAAGAATGTTACATAAGAAAGTTTTGTAAGACTTTTAACTAACAAAATTTAAAGTTAACCTTGACTTTTGGTTTCACACGGGGCACGAACACAGCTCTCTCCAACCGCCACCTTCGTTGCGCAGATGGGCGATCCAACTCACCGATAGAGGATAACAGCCTACTGAGCCACATAGAAAGTAGACTAATGTCAAACTGTCTCATATCTCTGGTAGTGATAACAGCTGATGGTTTGTCACTACCATTTATTGTTATTATTTATTTATTATGTTTATTACAACATTTGAGGCAGTTTGTTTGCAAAGTTGTGTATTCAGATTAACAGACGGGTGTAATGGATGGTCTTTTTAAATATAACTAGGCCTATTTATTAAGACTAGCCCCGCCATGATGAGCCGTTCAGCCCATGACATTTGCTAAATGGGTTTTTAATGTCCAAGACCAGACCCGGGTCAAGACCAAGACCAGACCAGTGCCAGTCCCAAACTGCATGACACAATACAATGTGGAAAATGCTAACCATAGGCACTCCTCAAATTGATCTGAAAGATCCACATTCCCATAAAAAAACGCCCACAGAAAACCAATTAAGATTCATCTTCATTCACCTCTTTTATTGCCATAAATGTATCATGAGAAATGCCTTGATGAAATAATCAAAAGGCAGGTGTGGTCTTGAAATAAAATCCAGAGTCATCTTTATCTGAGAAAAATGCGGTCAATTCTGAGACAAGACCGAGACCTTTAAAAAGTGGTCTCTAATGCAACACTGATGCTGACTAAACCTTTATCTGTGTAGAGTTAGTTCTGTCACCTTGGTCAGGGCTAATGGGTCAACAGTATTCTCTGACATTATCATAATAGGTGAAGAAAGCCTCAGAGAGGGCCCCCCCAGTGTTATTTATGAAGCATTCCTGGGCTCTGTGTCAGGTGAAGAGCTTCACCAGACAAGTGGAATATAAAGTGGCAGCTCCCCAGCAGGAGAGGGATTCAAGGAAACATCCATTCATTGTCTTTAGCTGCGTATTTCTTCTCATGGTCATCAGGGACTGGAGTCCATCCCAGCATGAAGTGCATGGGAGGCAGGGAGAAATCACAGACAGGCTGCCAGTCAATCACAGTGCTAACACACACACACACACACACACACACACACACACACACACACACACACACACACACACACAGATATGTGAGACCTTTAAAGCCTACTGTCCATCTCACTTGCTATTGCGGAGGGAATTTGCAGAAAAGCCAAACAAAATGTTACATAGATGGGGACACCACAGTAACACAGTTTTACAAAGAAGTGGTTTTAAAGCTTTAGTGCGTAACTTTTTGATATTAATGAACGTCCGTTACATTCAAGCCATTACCAAATGAGTCACTACAAAGCTAATTAAGACTATCAGCTCTACACAACTCTCTCTGGATCTCTCAGTATGGCTATGTTCAGAAGATTGTGGTGTCCGGTGACTTTTGAAAATCTAGTGAAGATAATGACCTCTTCTGAAGAGTCCATCATGTTTTTTTAATCCTCCGTGTCCTCCTTGGCTACTAGCAACTGCGTGGAGGAGGGGGGGTGGGGGGCAGTGGAAGGTTTGTATCATGTGGACGCAACAACAGTGTTGCTGTCATTAATTAGAATTCCTCATGGGGGAGACAGAAACTACTCACTATAGCTTTAATGAATAATAATAATTATAATAATTATATATATACAGTACAGGCCAAAAGTTTGGACACACCTTCTCATTCAATGCGTTTCCTTTATTTTCATGACTATTTACATTGTAGATTCTCACTGAAGGCATCAAAACTATGAATGAACACATATGGAATTATGTACTTAACAAAAAAGTGTGAAATAACTGAAAACATGTCTTATATTTTAGATTCCTCAAAGTAGCCACCCTTTGCTTTTTTTGATAACTCTGCAAACCCTTGGTGTTCTCTCAATGAGCTTCATGAGGTAGTCACCTGAAATGGTTTTACCTTCACAGGTGTGCTTTGTCAGGGTTAATTAGTAGAATTTTGTCCCTTATTAATAAAAAAAGCAAAGGGTGGCTGCTTTGCTTGAAATACTTTTTTCATTGATTCTGGGGATAGCTCTTACATTGGAGGTGGCCAGCTGTGAGCTCAGTTGTGGCTAACAAGCACAGAAATTCTCAGCAGCAGAAAGCCGCTTAATTAGACATGTCTGTCTTCCATTTGTCTTCTCTTTCATTGCCAGATGAAGAGCTGGGCATAAGAACGCTCAGGCTACTCTACCTGTTGCCACCGCAACATTGACAATAGATGGCTGGAACCAGCACTAGATACGTAGAAAGTATGAGAATGGGTGTGATTTGCATGCTTTTGATGAAGGGATGGATAATAAACATGAACTGACAAACTACGGACTCGCTATCTCAAGTTACAATTCTTTTGACTGGATTTCCCTCTCTGGCTTGTGCTTCTGCTGTGGAAAAGAAACCAAAACACACACACACACACACACACACACAGTAGTTTAACTCCGCCGTGTTCCTGTTGCCGGGCTGCAAGGTGACTCTAGATGATAGGGAAAGTGATTTCCCTTTATTCAGCTGGCACTGTGGAGCCCACAGTAACCTTCAAACCAAAGGTTTACAAAGGATAGAACAACATTAAAAAAGGTAAGGAGTCCCCGAGAGTGTTTTGCACTGCGGAGCGCTGTGCACATGTGCTGCTTGTCTTTGTTCATGCATTTAATATTTATGTGTGGTTCGAGGTGAACGTGTGTATCATTTCATCTTGAAGGATGGAAGCCAATCTGATGTGGTCCAGGCTGTTACAGAGCCGTGGACATGAATATCAACAGAGACTGTTAGACATTGTGGTTGTATAGACTTAGAAGGCAATTTAAAATGTGTGTTTGCCAGGTTTCACCATGTTTACCATAGAAACCTCTGCTTTCTGGCGAAAACAGGCCCTCCTCTGTGGCGTCAGGATTATGTCATATCTTGCGAACAGTGTTGGGGAGTAACGGAATACATGTACCGGCGTTACGTATTCAGAATACAAATTATGAGTAACTGTATTCCGTTACAGTTACAATTTAAATCGTTGGTATTTAGAATACAGTTACATTGTTGAAATCAATGGATTACATGACGATACTTCTGTTTCACGAGTTTATTCACTCTGAATAAATTAAGGAAACTCCCAGAATATGAAAAAGAAGAAATTAGCTATTTGCGTGATCACTGAGAGAGGTAGAGATGGAACCGGAACCAGCACAACAGAGCCAGGGCAGGAATCCGTTTCTATCTTGGAAATTCAAACAGCATTTCATATTAAAGAAAGAACAGGGAGACCGAAACATAACTGTGCAGTGCAACCTCTGCTTGCCAGCAACCAACCTCCAAATTACTCCACCTCCAACCTGAAGAAGCATCTTAAAGTAAGCCAAGGGTAGTCGTCTGCTGTAGTTTCACTGGTCACCTTGCTATGATATAGTTGACGTGCGACTTTACATTGTAAAGAGGGTAGCTGTAGGAGAGTCGTCGTGAGCAGATATTGACACTCAGGGTAGTCAAAGATGAAGTTTGGAATGATTGACTTTTATTAATTCTGTCCAAATTAAGGCCCACAGGCAAAACAAACAATTAATCAAACCAAAATTAAAGAAAGAAAAAAAAAAGCGAAAAAAAAAATACTTTCACGAAAAATAGAATAAATTGACGTGAGAGTCAAAACTTATGAAATGGTACCAAAAATACAGATACAGCTGTATATAAGTTGACTTTTGAAACTAGTCACTAGAGCCTTCACAGACTTACGTCCACCCTCTTCTAGCTCCCTGAACAACTGAGACTGACCTGACAACTGAGGCCTATAGCGCACCCCTGGAATTGGAACATACCAACAATAAATAAAATACAGGGGTGGCTAAGGCGAACAGACAATAAAAGCTACAAACAGCAAAAATTAACAGATCTAGTAGGCTAGAAATTTACCGAAGATTTATACATGACTCACCAAAACATTTCATTAAGCCATTAAGCAAGATACTTTGACAGACAAAATAAATAATTACTCAAAATTACGGTCACTTCCTGTTACCCCGGATGTAACGTCATTTAAACTCGCCGATCGCTGCAAACTTTCCTTTATCAACAAAAGAGCCGTCACCGGTAAGCCACAACGACTACATGTTATCCTGTTACCTTTTAAACTAAATAAACAGTAAGTTAACAAAGACGTAAGTGGTGTGTAATTATTATAAATGATGTTTGTAACAAATGGTATGGTTTTAAACAACAGAGAATTATGTATTGATAGATATAGCTATAGCCTATAAATCACCGCAGTATTAGCTGTAAATATGTTCACAAGAACGCTACGGGATTACTGTATGGAATCAGATGAATGGCAAGTTTTATTTGAGCATATGATACATAACAGAGCATATTGACATGCTAACAAAACCTTCACAGGCAACATTTACACTCAGTCTTTGTGAGCTAAACTAGGTAGCGCATCGCTACCGTGACGGGAGCTATGCGCCCCGTCACACAGCACCACGGATGAAGCAGAGAAGATGAATAAAAAGTGAGGGTTCTGGGTTAGCCGGCATCAGATGCCAGATGCTAGGTTTTAGCGATAGGCTATTTTGTCTTGAAGTAATCTGATCCTTGTGCACAAGTTTATTGTACTAAAGCTTGTTATTAACTTTAACTGGACGAACCTTGAGTCTTATTTTGAATCCTGAGTCTATTTTCTCTGATCTACCAGTAAACGAACACTATTCAGTGACCATAGAATTGGAGTCAGATTAAGTCTGACCGGTCATCGGTCACATTTTAGAATTAAATCCTACAGTACACACAGGAACAGAAGAACACACCAGAATAGGCCTGTTTAGTAAGCTGTATGTGATGGCCAAATTCGTACACTTATAAAATGCAATTCAATGTGGAAGTAATCAAAGTATTCAGAATACATTACTCAGATTGAGTAACGTAACGGAATACGTTACAAATTTAATTTTTGGGCATGTATTCTGTATTCTGTAACGGAATATGTTTTGAAAGTATCCTTCCCAACACTGCTCGCCAACACGATAAAACATGCTCACGAGCTAATTACTGTATATGATTTCACATGAGTTGTCTTCTCTTTTTCCCCCCCCTCCAAAACAAAAAAATTTTTTAGGCGCCCCCCGCCCCCCCAAACCAAAAACACAGGCAGAAATGGTGGGGTGTGGGGGGGGGGCGGGGGGGGGAAAAAAAAAAGAGGGGAAAAGAATGGCACCTGCGCGTATGAAACTAAACAGGACGCGCACAGAGCAGCCACCACGCGCCACAGAGTGTCTGCTTTGCGAGCGCTGGAGGGCATACACACTCTCCTTAGTCCACCTTGATTGACAGCTATCATTCAGGAAGCTCAGAGTTGTACCGGCCGAAGAACTGTTTTTCTGTCTTTATTAACGATGTAGCGCAAGATAGCACGGTGAATAAAGGAACGTATGTGTCTCTCATCCGTTCTGTTGTTGGGATATGTGCGATGCTTTTGAAATGTCTGTAAATCATTGTTTTATCGCGCTCGCGAGATATGACAAAAACCTGACGCCATGGTCCTCTCCGTCTCGTACTTGATCATGAGAGACAATGAAGCTCAATCGCACACCACAATCATCACCCAGCACTATAAAATGAATAGATAATAATGCATCTTTGCCTTCTGAAACATGAAACAAGTGCTCAGTCAGTTACATGTTCTTTCCAATGAGGCCTTCATAATCTCACTTTGAATATTTGAATATAAACTGTATTTTTTATATCTCTTTATTGAGTGTGTGAAATGTTTTCCTAAAATTCTAATTTCACTTGAACCTTCTAAATAGATTAATTAGTTGGTTGTTAATGATGTGACATGCTTATCTAAAATGCAAGTCATAGCCTCAAAGGTATTCATTATGAGTCACAGACACTATTACACACATTATAAGAGTCACAAAATAGCAGAGCGAACCAGGCTGAATGGCAGCTAATAAAATCATTTATGGAAAAAAACAATTATGGAAATATATTCTGAAATGGAACAGATATTTACATACATAACGATAACGATATATAACATTTACGGTCTCATTTATAAACGTGGCGTACGCACAAATCGGGGCTGAAAATGTGCGTACGCCACATCCCACGCAAAGGTTGTGATTTATAAAAAAACAAAATTGACGGAAGAATGTGCGGTCCTCTACGCAAACTCTGACCCATGCTTACACACATTTTTGGAGACAAAATAGGAATTGGCGACACAGATGGTGAGGTGGTGAACTGAAGTCAGACTGCAGAGAGTAAATGGGACTAATATTACTCGTAATATTTTCTAGTATTGATGCCTGACGCACATTCTTTCACTCCATATCATCCATGTTATCATGAAGATTAAATCCAGCAGTGTTATTTGCGCTTGTACTGAGTCATAATTGTTCCATAAACACCTCCAACTCAAATCTTAAATAAAAATGTGTTCTTAATATGTAATCGGCGCTGTCTCGCCGTCACATTGTCCGTTACGGAGCGCAGGAGGAGGAGATGGCCCGACTGCATGGAATACAGGATAGCATCAAATACCCTACCATTAGATAACGGCAGAACACAGTGTAAATAACTAAATATCTTTCTTTAATACTGTGCATATATCATCAAATGTCAAAGTCTGGAAATACAGCCGTTCTCTCGTGCAAATGTTACCCTTAATGTCCTATAAATACTGCGGTGAACCCATGCGTAATGCTGCATGATGGCGAAAATTATGATGATGACAATGACATAAAACCGATTTAGATTCCCTAAAGCTGAGCTCTTGGATCTATGTACTGAATGGTGTCCAGTAGAGAGGGCAACGAGCTGGGAACCGTGCCACCCCGGTCCAAATAGGCTACAGGTGGAATGGATACAGCATAGTATTTTCCTTGCCAATACTTTATCGATACACAGACGCCAAGTATCGATCTATTATGATATATGTGTTGGTCAGTTTGTCTGCTTGACAATCCCATTTTGCAGCAATAAAAGTGAGATGAACAAACAGAGACATGTATCTTTTTGGAAAAAAGGTAATTGCAATGTATCTTAGAATATTGCAATGTGTTGAAAATCGTATAATATCGTATCGTGACACAAGTATCGTGATGATATCGTATCGTGAGGCCTCTGGTGATTCCCACCCCTAATATATATGGGGCTTGAAGTGGCCTCACCATGACAAGGCATTATGTATGAATGTGTACAGCTCTGCTAAAATCTAATTAACTAAAGACAGGAGATCATATCATAGGCTGCAGACTCCTGCATCCATACAACGGCTGGCATTGTCTACAGCAGCTCTTCATTTCTTAACAGGGGCACTGGAAATCGCAGGATCTCACACACAGTGTCACACAATTTACATTCAGACAACCTTTATATTTGTCCAAAGATTGTGTTGCCTTCATTGTGGTTAAGGTATGCCTAAGGTTAGGTAACTGAAAGACTTGGTTAAGGTCAGGGTACGGTCAATGAAACGGTGAATGTGAAATGTGAAATTCAGGCCTGTGACGCGATGTCAATTTCAGCCTTCTGCAGGAAAGTCAGACATGCTACACGCCCATCCAAAATGCATTTTGAAAGGGATGCCATACAATGCGACTGAAAATATGAATTCATGTTGCAGTGAATTACCGGTACAGAAATGCTACAATCAGCAGCTTTAAGGGTCGAGGAGGGACAACATTGGCTAATGCAGAAACCTTAGCTATGAAAGGCAAACGTACTTGTTGAACTATACAACGTTCCTTTTAATACTTCTCCTGTTCATCTCGTTCTATTCCATTCCAAACCAGTAGCCTACCTTAGAATCATTTTCCATTTAATAGAAGACATGCGTTCCCCCTGACCCAGTTTCCTGTCGATTTCTAAAGAAGCCTTCACAGCATGAGTTCTGTCTGCCATGAATTTTTTTCTCAAATACAATTTCTGGCATATGCACTCCGGCTAACATGGTTGGTTACATTTGAAAACCAGCCTGCAGCCACTGAACCCTTTTGACAGAGATCCCTTTAAGAAGTTCTTTGGCCAGTGTACCCCAGAGGAAATGGAGGAGACATATGCATTGTTCATCACTGAAAGCTTTTCAATGTGCCGTCAATTCTACATGTGGAGCTGACAGTGGTGCACCATATGCACTTTGCCAGGGAACTTTGGCCCACTTGGACTTCAACTGTTGTCCAAAGCACTTCCATGAGTTCATGTAAATGGGAGTACTATGAAACTTCTGACTGAAGCCTCTGAAAACAGCTTACACCAAAAGATTGGCAGAAGATGAAATGAATAAACTAAGCGCCTAAATGTAGATTGTTGATGCCTGAGGGGCTATCACACATTTGAATAAAAAATAAAAATAAATAAAAAAAACTGAATCAAACGCGTCAAAAATCAACTTTTACGAATATCATTTCCTCTAAATAAAAGCACAACATTTGTAATGAAGTCATGAAAAAACCTACGACATCACAGATGAAGACAATCTTTAGCACCTGCCGTTTTGGGAGTTGAGGAAATATTAAGACGTTAGTGAACAACAAAGATTTTTGACAGTTTAAACACATCAGCAATTAGGTCACATAAAGTCGCAGCAGGCACGGATGATTTGAGAGTGATCATAACTTCCTTCAAACCAGCCAGCAGACGCGCTAACTCAGCTGCAGTTTAAGTTTTATAAAGAGTATTTTGTGTTTGTTAGATAACTTGTGTATATTTTATTCCACGCGGAGATATGTGAGTGTGAAGAAACGCATTGTTAGTTAGTTTATTTGTACTGTGTATCTGTGATGCTGTCAATAAGCACCTACAGTAAGTCATCCTGCATCACCTATCTGTGGCCATGCACTCATATCTTACTCAATATGAGAAATTAATGAATTAACCCTTGTTCCTCTCAGTTTTTTTCTTCATTTTTTTCAACATTTCTGTAGCATGTTTTGACGTTTACTGCACTTTTTTTCCACTACCACGAGAAGCCTGTATACACCACTAACACTGACTTATTACCTCTAGTTTTAAACTTTTTAGGGGAATTTATGATCAATAAACTTCATTCATATGAAATTATATCAAAGGTTTGTGTTAAAAAAGCAGAACTTATGAATTATTTTGACTAATAGTTAAGATCACAGGATGTTGATGGATAATCACAGACTTTTTTTTATTTTTAAGATAATTTTTTTGGCATTTGTAGGCCTTTACTTGGATAGGACAGCTTAGACTTGAAAGGGTAGAGAGAAGGGGAATGACCTGCAGCAAAGGGCCGCAGATCGGAGTTGAATCTGCGGCCACTGCATCCAGGAGCAAACCTCTATGTATGGGCACCCTCTCTACCAGGTGAGCTAACCAAGTGCCCAGATAATCACAGACTTTTAAAGATTAGTCAGGATAATGCTATACACTTGAATAAAACACCCAAAAGTCAATGGAAGTAGTGAACTGATCCTTTATTTTACTTGTGAAGAGTATTTTATGGAACCATCTGTGTACTTTTTTTGGGTAATTTGGTTAAAAGAAACCCAACTTTCTGAAATAGAAACTTTGAAAATGTGTCAAATTTGACCAAAAGACAACAGGAGGGTTCATATATGAGGAGTTATATGAATCATGTCAATATGGAGCACTCCTGTGGTGCATCAGTTGACAAAGTGGTTAAGGGTGAGGAAAACGAAAGTAGTTAACGGAATCTGGGAGTAAACATGGAGTGCAAAATGAAAAAAAACAAAAAAGAGATGTCTCTTAAAGGTTATGAGTTGAGGAGAAACTCGTCCGGGAAAAGCTTGTTATCACACAACACTGCATGACTTGCTAGAATGCTTTCAGATGCATAACAAATAGAGTTGCCTTGCTTTGGCTTCAATGTCAACTAATTTGGATGCAAATTCACACAGACTGTGGAGTAGTTCAAGTGCAAACTGATAGCTCTAACCTGAATGTTGTTTCGCTTATATCAAAGCCAGGCCAGCTGACAGTCTTGCCTCGGCCCGGGACGAGATAAGCTTAGATGGGCCCCCCGCGCCCAGATCTCTCCTTTTCCTTGCTCTTCCTCTCCCCTGCTCTTCCTCTCCTGTTCCCTATCCTCTCCTGTTCCTCTCTCCTGGTCCTCTCCTCTCCTCTTCCTCTCCTGCTCCTCTCCTATGCTCTTCCTCTCCTATGCTCTTCCTCTCCTCTCCTCACATCTCTCACTGAAATTAATGTGATCAGTCTCTGATCCATCCTGCTCAGACTCTCCGACAGGGCAGCGGGCCCCCTCCCTCGCTACTTTCTCTCTCTCTCTCTCTCTCACCGGTAGCCTGACTCTGTCCCTCCGTGGCGCGCGGGCCCCTCCCGCATCACTCTCTCTGTCACCTGACAGCAGCTGGATCTCTCCTCTCTGTCTCATCCTCTCTGACGGAGCTACCAAACTCAACTCTTTCTGTCAGAGAGAACGTGTTGTGTCAGGCTTTTATACAAGCTAATGATCGTTAACATGAGAGCTGGCCTGTTAGCTTACGTAACATGGCGCGTAAACGCGTTGGCTGCGCTGTTTCTTACCTCGGTGCTACGTTGACGACAGTTCCAGCTTCACCGTCACCACCTTTTTTAAAAATATTTGTTTAGAAAATCTCTAAGGCCTCTATTTTCTTCTTCTCTTTTCCTTCCTTTTCCGAGCACCGGACTTGTGCTGACCGGGACATTTTGAGCATACTGAACTTCAAATCTACTGAAAACAACATCAACTTTTGATAAGTGGCCAAACCATTTTTGTGTTGGGGGTGGGGGGTTCTTGACCACTATTTCAAGGACAATTAGGAAGAAAACAAATCAAAAGCTTTTATGTAACTCAAATATTACATATTTTTTTTCCACAAATAGGCCTATTTAAAAAAATGTTTTTACATTATTCCATAATTTAATGAGGGCCCAGTTCTGGGCCCCCAGTTCTGGCCCCCCTACTGTGGGCCGGGACAACAGACCGTTTGTCCCCCTATCGGGCGGCGTGATCAAAGCTATAAGTGCAAGGCTATATCAAATAAAACCCAATAAACCTAAACACACTGCTCATCTCCTGCTTTCTCCAGGTCACTCTCTCTCTCTTCTGGCTTTATGCATTACGCATTCATCAGAATCCAGCTCTGCTTTGGCTTCAGCTTTTTCTTCATGATTATTGTTGGTCGGATGAGAATAGATCAACAAGTTACTGAGTTCCAGTTTCAAGTCATTATTCTACGACAGAACTTTTTCTTCTTTTTCTTCAGCATGCCATAATCAATAAATAAATATTGAGACTACTGAGCTCTATTGACTATTAAAATAACGGCTACTGCAGCTGTGATCATGTATGTTGTATTCAGTAGTGAAACAATCTTGTTATGTAACTTGTGTAGAGCAAGACACATTTACCAGAAGATGATTCATTTGTAGCATGCTTAAAGCATCACTCATCATAAGATGTTCTTTAGCTCAGCTGTGTGCTGCTCTGTTTCTGAGGTGGGGCTCTTAATCAGCTGGGCATTTGTCAAACCAACCAGTTAATCTTCATCCTTGAAGTCTTTTTTCTTGTAAAACTGAAAAATACTGTTTGAAAACACTTATGATAGAGCATTAATCTCATTTTAGTGTCGCTTGTCAAAGTATAGTTTGTGTGTGAACAGGATCATTGTAGCCCCTTGTGGCCCTCCGGCCTTTAGGTGGCAGTAATGAGCCCGTTGGGGCTTAGGACACCAAAAGGAGGCAAAGTAGACGGTGCACTAGAAAACTTCAAGAAGCATTTTACCAGAGAATGTCTAACAAGGAGAGAACTTCCACTCTCGGGAAACTTCCGGCTTCTGAACTGGTTGCAGTTCCACTCTGGTTCCATATGAGGGCGCTCACGGGCGAGTGAAGAATGAATGCAGGTCTATGGAGCTATACCCCTCAAAATCCACTTTTCTCAGGATATAATTTTTGTCTAGCAATTTGAATGTTGCAAGACCACGCTGAAATAATCACTGACATTCTGGTTCCGCTTCGGATGCCATCAAGCAGGATCTCCGATCGTAATCAGTCATTAGCAGAATGCTAGCGTGTTATGGGCAACAACGACTCAACCTGTAAGAAGTCAAAAGGACATAAGTACTTGTTCATTCAACTTTCGACCTATAATCCATGTTGAACTTCTAAAAACTACTATCAAATCTGAGATTTGTCAATGGCAATCTAGCTCCATAGACTCCCATTCATTTTGCCCTCGCCCGCGATCACCCCCAGTGGAACTCTGGTGGAACTGCAACCAAATTCAGTAGAATGGGGCTTAATAGGTAGTCTTAATAGGGAGTGAAAAGGCTCTCTGTAGACCGGCTCTGATTTTACTGCTGGACCGAGGGTCTTTTTATACACATTTTGTGTCATCCACTGATTTTCTGCTGGCTTGTTTAGAAATATATGACAACTGGTAAGATGGAGGGAAGTTTAATTTACAGTAGTTAATTTACACAAACTACCAACATTAACATAAAACATCATTTTTTAAGTGTCATACTGTATGTATTAATAGGACAAATCACTGTTTAACCAAACTTGCAAATGATAAAATCTACATGGCGCTCACAATTGACTGATCAGTATGCAGTGACATACATTTTCAGAATAAAAGCCCACTCAGGCATGTCTGAACATTACTCTTCACCTATCTGTGTAATTCTCCTCCTGCTATCAACTCAGCCCGTACAGCTGAAATAACTTAAGCCTGGGTTACTGGAGCACAGCCCATTCAAAGTGCCACTCGCTCCCAGTGCAGCTGATTAGAAGGATTTGCTAAAAAAACTTACACTACACTGAAACTACTCCAATTCCAACGCTTTGTTAGCAAGCATGGAAAGTGACAGATGGAGGCAAAAACACAGGGACTCTCAGGGCTGGCAAGCCACGGAGGATATTCGCATGCAAAACATTCCTCGGACGGCACCAAATATAAATCCAGGGAGCTGAAGAGTTTTGAGTGTGGGAGGTGAGAGACACAGACGGAGACAGAGGGAGATGTTATAGCCGGATGGATAGATGGACGGATAGACAGATTGGATAAGGAGGAGGAGGAGGGGTGACGGAACCTATTTCTTTCCAGAGGGCTACAGAGCTTTTTAATTCCAGCTTTTCTGACTTTTCTGTGAGAGCGCCTTCCGCTTCTTGCTCATCACTTAAAGCCTTTCAGTCGGGATTTTGACAGCGATGCCTCTTGGCAGGCCCAGTAAACCCCGGCTAAACTGGGACTGCCATTAAGCTTGGAATGAGTTTCACTTGACCCTCAACACACAACAACTCACCAGCACGAGCCTCTTGTTCATGTGTATGCTTCCTTTTGCTCTGTGATAATGGTTGGCAGGTGTAGTTCGGTAGAAAGAAAATAGTTCCTACATGAACTAACAACCAGGTCTGTGGATTATCTTGGGTAACCGGGTCATGTTTTCTGGAAAGAGGCATTGATGCTGAGTTTTTTCAAATGTATTATTTTGGCACTTTGAACAACCCAAGCCGAGTACCATCTAGTTCCATTATATTGGAGAGAAGGCATCTCTACGGCCGATATCTCCAACACTGGGCAACTCACACCAAAACTATTGAGATTGATAAATAGTATGACAGGTTGGAGGACAAATGTCCGTCCCTGAACTGTCCCTTTGAGCTGACAGAAAGCCAAACTTACATGAGCAAGAATGTACAGGGCAGTACCTTCCCTGGTCAAGGTGATAAACCCAAGACTACAGACTACAAGACTACAGTGCCATCGCAAAATCTGATGACGGCTAAATGGTATAGAATAGAGGGCATTGCACCGGCATCAGGTACATACAGAAAGTGACTACTATTGGCCTGTGATACTAAACATCCCCCACAGGAGTGGAGTTTAGAGAGGAGCCCCCTGTGCTGAATCGCCACACCACCTTGGCTGTGTCTCATTCAGCATACTTCTGTCAGTACACTGACCACTTCCTGCCGTAGTGCCCACTTTCAATGGTTAGTCTAGTCCCAAAAGGAACACTTATGTTAAAACGCTTACCGGAAATGACAAGAGGAATGAGCATGACGAACGCAAACACATGGAAGCTGATTGGACGAACGCGTTTTACGAAAATAGTTCACCGAAACGTGTTTATGAAAACATTTTAAGCGAGAAATAGGCCGTGCAGTTGGTGAATCTGTTTTTTTGATCAACAAAGGTCAGTTTAAAAGATTTGTAGTCAAGATGGCGTCCGTTTAGTGCACCTAGGGTCCATCGTTCCACACTGAACTTTTGACCGTTTTTAGGGGGTCATCCTAGTACTTTCAGTGAACTGACTTTTTGCGTTATCTACACTATATACTTAAAACTAAGTGTTTCAAGTGTGCAAGTAGGCGCTTTGAGACACAGCCCTTGTGTCTTCTCCAGCTTGGAGGAGGACGCTTCTTGTTTATTTGCAATGTAGAAAACTGACAAGCCTGTACCATAGCACAGCCTGTGCTGGTGAATATTTCCATTTTAATTTTAACAAATTGCGAGACGCAAGTTTGCTCAAGATATGCCCGGCTACACATGGGGCACAGTAATGTGTCACACCATCTGCTCTCCTCTCAGCTGCAAGCTCCATGCACTGCATCAAAGCATCTTTTTTTCTTCTTTTGTTAAACTTGCACCATACCTCTACTCCCACAGGCTGTTTAACCTGCAGAAAATGTAAGTTCAACTTTTAAAACTTGGGGGTTTGTAAAGCACCCTATGGATTTCAAGTTTTGGATCAGCTTGAGTGGGTCCTGAATAATCAGTACCAGCCTTTAGGTTTTAAAGCTTACGTTTGTTTTTTTGAAGAAACAACTCAAAACACATCCAAAAATTCTTCTGTGCAGGTGCATTGGAAAATAACACCATCTTGGCACAAAGGAACAAATTCTCTCTGCTCTTGCTATAGCATCACCATTTATTTACAGAAAACTTACGTTTCGGTCCTTTCAGCCCTTCATCAAGAGTATGAGCTTACGGTTTTGAAACAGCCGGACTAAAAAAGGAATTGATAAAGAATATAGTATAGTAGAATATAGTTTGAAGGAATGAACAAGAATGGCAGAAGAGATTTTTCCTAATTCCACATACTGATAAGCATTTCCGGAAATGTTGACTTTATTGAAAATCAGCTCTCTGGAATAGAACCAAGTGTAGGTAAACACTCTGTGAACTGAAGGCTTATAACACAAGTACGACATGGTTAGTCTACGCGATAATATAAATCATTTTAGAGTTATAAAAATGAATAAAAAAAAAAAAGACTGTCAACAAATCATTACATAATAAGAATACAGCGCTGAACAGTGATCGCTCACTTTTTGAACGCCTCTGGTTCTAATTTCCCCCGTTCAATTGCTCCATTGACGTTCCAATAAAGGCTTATATAAAGAGTTTTAAGCCTGGAACCAATAAGCCAAGCAGCTATGAGATGAATTGTGGCCATAAACAGGGTTTCTGCATGTTTCACTAAGTCAAAATTAAGACTTTTTAAGACCTTTTTAAAACCATTATGAATTAAATTAAGGACCTATCACGACATAAAAAAACAAACAATAAAACCCGTCAATGTCAGAGTCCGGAAACATCGCTAATCTCGCACTTCCCCATAGCTGAAGAATAAAATCTGTTCCGAAAGAGACTCGCACAGCCTTGCACTCGGCTGCAATTCAAGTTGCATGTTGGTCTCATTTGTAGTCAGCGAATTATATTTGGAGTAGAGAAGAAAGAACTACAACACCATGGAATACATTTTAAAAATCACTGTAAAGCGCGATTTCAATGAGAACATTTAAACATGTTTAAAATCATTATTTAAGTCCTAGAGCACAATTCTTCAGCGAATTTAAGACCTAACATTTAGATTTTGAAATTTTAGACTTTTTAAGGCTTTTTAAGACCCCACGGAAACCCTGATAAAACATTTGATTGAGAGCAAAAAAAACTTTTGAAAATGGACAAAAAGCAAGGCAGAGATTGTATGCTCACAAGCCACACCTCCCGTTAGCAACCCATTGACTCCCATTCATTTTAATGTCACTTTGACATGTCACTTTACCTTGTATCTCACGTTATGGCTCCGTAGCAGACGTTTTTATAACAATAGGCTAACGATTGTGTCATAACCACGCGACTGGCTGCCGCATAGTAGAGAAATTACCGTATAGTACAGGAGAAGCTCGCAGGCAGTTTGAACTTACATTAGCTGTTTAGGTTTAATGACTAATGTTAACTAGCATGTTAGTGATCAGTAATTAGCCTGTGCCTATGTTATCTCCTTACATATACCTACGCTCTCCGTCTCTGTAAGATTGGGAATGATTGAGATTTCTCTCGGCACAGCTACCAGAAGACTTCACACTTTCAGACAGGTTGCTCACGTCACATCTACGTCGTCTCTGTCAGTTGGAGGCTGCTCAGTAACGCTCAGCGCTCACCGGGAAAGTGACTTCACTGGTCTCCGTCGAAATATATGGCGTAACTGTGTCCATTCTTTTACTGTCTATGAAAAGAAAATACAAAGGTACAAGACTGTGTACAGAAACGATCAGAGACTTCAGTGGTAGTAGCTCACAAGTTGTTTTGGTGCGGTAAACATTTCCATGGTAACAGTGAGTCCAGAGATGTCGCTGTTGCGCTTAGGATTGTGGGTAGGTTGTACCTCCATGACATTGGGACATAAAACAAGATTGATCTATAAGGACTTGCGGCTTCTACAGGGACATAAACCATCATTTCACAACAATTCCGTAGCTCGTGGTAATAATCCAAATGACTTATGGCAGAATATGAATGGGATTGTGGGGGGTTCCCAGTATGACACATTGTTTGTGTTTGCCAACACATTGTGTTGATTGACAATGGAGAGCATGAAAAAGTCAACACAAAGTCAAGCTCAAGTATTTTTACTACAGTTAGGATGGGGATGTTTTTGAGTGATTTAATAAAATGCTTTGCTGCATGCAAAAACAGACACTAGTATCCATCCGTGTGTGTGTGTGTGTGTGTGTGTGTGTGTGTGTGTGTGTGTGTGTGTGTGTGTGTGTGTGTGTGTGTGTGTGTGTGTGCAGGAGCGGGGATCAATACCACTGCAGAGGCTGTTATTTGCCTGAGAGATAGCAATACATAAATAAATAAAAAATACTATAATTACACAACTCAAAGGACTACACGTAAAAGCATTCTAGCACAGAGAGAACCAACAGGAAGGCAGGATCGGTGCACTTTAAAGGCTTTGCAGTCACCACTCAAATAGAAATCAAAGAACAAGAAAGTCTCACCTAAAGCTGTAGTTCTGTATGCGTTTTCCCTAAGGCAATTAGAGAAACAACACAAAACGAAAACGGCATTCTGCAACTATTGACAAGGAAAAGATATAACACATCATTCTGGAATGCTTAGGATCTCTTCAGGTTTCTTAAAACCTATTTAATGAAATACTAAACTCCTCTATGACTGCACAATGTCATTGTAAGACTAAAATGTTTCAAACTCATGCGAAAATAAAACTCAAACGGAGGGACAGCCCTTGAGCCAAAGAAAAGCTGAAAAATGTATTTAGTTATGGTATAACACAACACGTGGACCTTTCTAAAGACACGAGAGAAGGACAAGGACAAATACAATAAAGAGGCGCTGCGTTCGTCCTTTCCTTGAGACGCGTATTTTCGAAAGCGTGACGATCGAAAACGTCTTTTCTTTTGGGTCCCACAGCATTAGATGGTAACAGTTTTCTCTCATCTCTCCATAGAGTACCCAGCTTTCTGTTGTTTTCATCGGTGGAAATGTTTGATCTTCATTCACTCATTTAGTTGAGAGGTTCTCCGTTAAAAACGGCAAGACGTGAAGAGAGCAAAAAATGAGTCAGCTAATGGACTGACTGGCCTGTGGTTCATCTAGAAGCATATGCTTTTCTTCAGGAGCAAAGGTAATGTGTGAGAAAAGGGCAGCTACGAGACGGAGAGAGACTCGAGGTGAAAGAGAAGCTGCATACTGCTCGTATGTAACACACGTTCACGTGCTCCAGTGGCTACGCTTAAGAACTTATGATTTGCGTGGTGGGATCTGAAAACCTGAGCATTAAAAGCCTCGAGGTGAGGAAGGCACGCTCTCATGGAGCAAGTGCTTCACCTATAACCAACCCAGACTGATCTTACTTCAGCGATGGAATCACGGGCCGCTGGGAACCGAAATGCGCTGAACATCTGACTACTCACATGGCAAAGTGAGGCTAAACACGTTCAAGATGGGAGGGGAATACAGACACATGGGTTGAAGATGACTTCGCAGCACTGCACAAGGTGGTTGGCAGCAGGGTTAGAAATGAAATTGCATTTAGCAGTGTGAAGAATCCAGGCGAAGAAATGCAGAGTGTTTTACCCTCTGAGCTAAATGTAAAGCCATGATATCTCACTTGAAGCATTCCAAGTCAGCCCAAATTCACCTCGCTGTAACTGAGGATTGACAGATTGAAAGATGGAAATCACAGCACATCTTCTCCTTCACACGCAGCTTTACGTATAGCACTGCAAAGCCTCAGTAAATGTATTTCCCCCCTCAGAGTGTACTCTCCATTTTTTTTGCCTGTCGATCAAGCCACTGTGGATAATAATTGGCTAGGCGGGTTGTGATTTGAGGCTTCCAGCGAAGCAAACAAATAGCAAGAAAAAAGAAAAAAAAACACATCACAAACGGCTGCTTATGACATTCTGCCGAAACCTAATATTCAACTTCAAGACGGAGCGTATGAGGCATGTGGGCTCGCCCTGGTTCAGATGAGTTAATTTGTCATTGGGAAAATTCTGACAGCTGTGTGGTAGGAGATTTCCTCTGACAATCTCAGACCCAAAATAAATATGAACCTGAGACCCACGAGACAGACACGGGTTCATTTGAAAGAATTAAAAACAGATTCAAGACAGGTCGGAGGCTGCTCGGTCCCATAATGGGATACTGCTGCTTTTTCTCCACCAGGTTTGATCAGCACACGGACACACACACACACACACACACACACACACACACACACACACACACACACACACACACACACACACACACAAACACACACACACACCGTCCATGTTAACGAAGCCTGCTGCATCTGCTCTCTTACCGGGGTATTGTGGTAGACAAAATCAACCCGTTCCCTCCAAACTGGTTCTGTTGGAAAGTCTGAGAACTAATTGGCCTATAAATTGAACAAATAACCATTGTGTGACAGCGTGTGTTTTTTTTTATGCTTGCCATATGGGTAATAATCTACATGTATTAATGCCACAGTGGGACTGTAAAGCTTTTATGAGATCCGTTGTTGACTTGCCAGCTAATTACATTCCCACAGTGAGACAATAATGTGATCATATGACCGTCGTTTCATTGTCTCTACCGCAGTTTTAGCGTTTGCCAAAATTATTTTCCTTAAGGTAATGGTTGTTGTGATGTTTGATGTTGCCATATTGTCATAGATGAAGGCTCTAGAAACATTTTCTGTATATATTCTAATATCAAAGCCATCATAAATAACGCTGGCCCGTTATTTAGGTCTCAGACCCCCCTGCCCCCCTTATTACCACCTACGGACCCCTGAAAACATCACAAATTAAGCTAATTATATTGTAAAGTTGACTTGCACGTTGGAAAGCTAAACGCTGGTGGCTCATAAAGTGAATATAGCATTAATAGTAGCAGTAGTCTAGTATACTGTACAGTAAGTATAGAAGAAATTATACATTTAATATCTGCAGTTCTTTTTTCCTCTCTATTTTTGAAAAGCCTGGTTTATGTCTTCAAAGTCCAATAAACACAATTAAGTTTATACAAAATGTCAACCATTATATATCGAGATAACATTCGTTAACGGTCCGGAAGGGGGGGTTGGAGACATAGGCGTAGATTTCGGGGGGGGGGATATGTCACCCCCAAATAAAAAATATGATTGGTTTTGGGAGAATAAGTCCACGTGACCTTTTTCAGATGTTATTGTCATTTTTTTCAACATTTATGAAGTTTCTTTCAACATTTTCAGAACTTTACTATCTGAGCAGCTTTGTATGAGAGAGTTGTATATATGGTCCTTACAGAAAATGGATTGTACAGAATTTAGGTACACACATCATTTAAGTTTTTTAATTACAGGACAAAGTCCAGGTAACGGGCTGCCAGAACCTTTTCTGTTATTTTACGGATTTATTTCTTTCAGCGAAAACACACCGGGCGCGTAGGTGTTGCGTATAACTCGCCGTATTTCGACGCGCCGGTCACAACGCGATTCTTCTCCTCTCGGCTCTTTCTCTCTCTCTCTCCGATAGAAAGAGACAGCATGAATGGGGAAAACTGTGGTAATTGTAATTGTAATTGTGGCCTATATGTGGCTGTGTGTGTGTGTGTGTGTGTGTGTGTGTGTGTGTGTGTCTCTCTCCATCGCGTGTCTCACTGTGAGAAGTCAAGACAGCCGAAATCACCATGAACCTGGCTGTTTTATTTTGAAATGTGTTTTATTTTGTAAAGTATCCAGCAGCACTGTGGTCTTCCTGTATGTGATTACCTGCCCGGCTTGACGACGCGTCTCGCGCAAGAAATAGAGGAGACGCCGAAACGATCGCTGCAGCGGGCAGGCCAACGCGGACGCTACACGCCCGGTGTGGCCGGACAGATTGGGTAACATGGGCGCTGAAATAAAAATAGCTGTGCCACGCTGCTATACGCTTACGCGCCTGGTGTGATTTCGCTGTTAGTGCAGGAAATTAAGTGTTTGATGATGAAACTTCTGTGCCCCCTCTGAAATTAGTGTTCATAAACGAGTAATGTATGATCTTTCAACAATTTCAAGTGAATAATATAACAATTTACGGCAAATATTGTTAAAGCTTGTGTCATGTGGTACCCCCCCCCCACTGGTTGTGAATGGTTGGTGCCCCTGGGCACTGGCCCAAGTGCCCTTATGGATAATCCGGGCCTGGTAAAGTGCACAGGATTTTGGAGAGGTGTGAGTTTGATCCTCTGCCAATGACACACACATGGACCAATTCCATTGATAACGTTGGAGGGTGCTTCTGCCTCTGCAATCTACTGTTTTAATACATTCATTCATTCTGTATGCGCACACCTACAGTCTATCCTTCCC
Organism: Perca fluviatilis; assembly: GCF_010015445.1. NCBI lineage: Eukaryota > Metazoa > Chordata > Actinopteri > Perciformes > Percidae > Perca > Perca fluviatilis. The sequence continues at coordinate 33,944,468 of NC_053127.1, forward strand.
AGCAGCCAGCTCAGAGCACATGTGATTATGAGTCAGGTCAGGTTGTGAGTCTCAACAGGTCGGATCAGGAATTGATTTGGAGATGATTGCAGGGAACGTGATGATGATTTTCTTTGTTTGTCATTCTGGTTTTGACCCTGGCCTGTTTTTGGAATAAGCCTTTGGATTTTGGACGTGTGCTGTGGGTTCCTACCTGTTCTGTGTTGTATAATAGGACCATGGGATCAGAGGACACACACTGCTACTGTTTGTTTACATTTTATAGAATATCTTCTCAATAACCCCTTCACAAAGTATAATGTGTTTTTAGTGACAGTGATATTAAAACGTCCATGGCAGAGCTGAGAGTAGACACCATGCTGTCCATGAGCGGAGCACAGGACTTTCATCATACACAACACAATACTGTGAAGGATTACATGGCCATGGTATTACTATGGACACAACACTCTAAAAACTCCTGGGTTATTTCTTCAACCCAGTTTCTGGGTAATTTGTGTTGGGTTAAAATGATGGGTTATTTTTTCAGAGAGTAACCATTTTCTGGGTTATAGGGCTAATATTTTGACCCAATTCCTGGATTGTTTGGGTTGCTGGGTTATTTTTCAAAGAGTAACCCATGTTCTGGGTTATAGGGTTGTCTCTCTCTCTCTCTCTCTCTCTCTCTCTCTCTCTCTCTCTATAATGTATTTTTTGTTGGAGGGGTGTATTTTATGGAGTTATTATATTATCATGTCAACATAGTTTATAATATGAACAATCACACTTGTGTGTTATGATAAAACAGTATCACCAGTATTTGTAGGAGATATAAAGTGACACACCCTCTAAACATGGATCTATTAAGTAAGAAATAGAAGAAATAAGTTCATATATTATACCCTTGCCCCTATAACATACACATCAGTCTGCCAGGAATTCAGAAGAGGAAGAAGAAACACATCCTTCCCTCTCTACCCCCGTAGAAGAAGAACGCCCCCTCTCTCAGAGGAGGGGCGCGACTGTTGATACAACGTATGTACATATCGTCATTTCAGAGCGAAGGAACTACTCATCCCATAAACCACCGCACACTAGATGAGTAACTTAGTATTTGAAGTAATGCAGGAAGTGTGCATTTAGTTTCCATGATTATTGTGTTTCCACAACAATATTAGTGAGTAAATCTACTGAAATGGCCCCCACACCATAACAGAGGAGTGGGATGCATCAGATGAGAATGCAGAGGTTTAGTCACATTTTTCATGGCTGTAAAAAAAAAAAACAATGTCCATGTGTACATCTTTGCCAAATGCAAACCAGTACAATAAATTGTTGGGCAGGGTCATCCCTTTTTTCCCATATCATTTTGGAAAAGTTAGTTAGGTTATTTGTGACCCATCTCCTGGGTTAAAAAGGGCCCAGGACCAACTAATTTCTGGGTTATTTCAACCCAGAAAATGGGATTGTTCTTTTGACCCAGAAGTTGGGTTATTTTAACCAACAATTTGGTCAGGTATTTAACCCAGAAGTTGGGTAATATTAACTCAACTTTTGGGTCAAGTATTTAACCCAGAATTTGGGTCAAAAAAAGAAACCCAATTTTCTGGGTTGAAATAACCCAGAAATTAGTTGGTGCCTTTTCCACCCAGGAGTTTTTAGAGTGCAATATAGCTTCAGGGTTTTTCCTGCATAGGGAAAGTTTTGGCACCTCCCAAAAAGGTTTAAGCCAGCGCCAAAGGAAAATCACGGGCACCAAAACCACAATTTACCACAGCCCTATGTTCCCACAGCCCTATGTTCTCACAGCCCAATGTTCTCACAGCCCAATGTTCTCACAGCCCTATGTTCCCACAGCCCTATGTTCTCACAGCCCAATGTTCTCACAGCCCTATGTTCCCACAGCCCTATGTTCCCACAGCCCTATGTTCTCACAACCCTATGTTCCCACAGCCCTATGTTCCCACAGCCCTATGTTCTCACAGCCCTATGTTCTCACAGCCCTATGTTCCCACAGCCCTATGTTCTCACAGCCCAATGTTCTCACAGCCCTATGTTCCCACAGCCCTATGTTCCCACAGCCCTATGTTCCCACAGCCCTATGTTCCCACAGCCCTATGTTCCCACAGCCCTATGTTCTCACAACCCTATGTTCCCACAGCCCTATGTTCCCACAGCCCTATGTTCCCACAGCCCTATGTTCCCACAGCCCTATGTTCTCACAGCCCTATGTTCCCACAGCCCTATGTTCCCACAGTCCTATGTTCCCACAGCCCTATGTTCCCACAGTCCTATGTTCCCACAGCCCTATGTTCTCACAGCCCTATGTTCTCACAGCCCTATGTTCTCACAGCCCTATGTTCTCACAGCTCATGTTCCCACAGCCCTATGTTCCCACAGCCCTATGTTCTCACAGCCCTATGTTCTCACAGCCCTATGTTCCCACAGCCCTATGTTCCCACAGCCCTATGTTCCCACAGCCCTATGTTCCCACAGCCCTATGTTCCCACAGCCCTATGTTCCTACAGCCCTATGTTCCTACAGGCCTATGTTCCCACAGCCCTATGTTCCCACAGTCCTATTTTGTTACTGTTACATTTCAACCACACATCAGTCTTCAGCAACTGCCTGGGCAACATTTTATGACTTATGGTTAGGGGTTAGGCGAACATAGGGCCTAATTTTGTAAATCTTAGAAATGTGGGAACTGTGGGAACATAGGCACACTCCCGCATGCGTACCATACATGCAACACTACAGCATCACTGAAAATGTATTGATCAGTATTTCAAAACATTACACTTCATAACGTTTTGCATTCATAACACTAGTGTATTATGTACAAATTAGCTACAACAGTTACAGATGTCACTCCTAGATTTTTCAACTTAGGAGCAAAACTTGCTCCTTGGGAAAAAAGATACGGTTATGCTCTGTTCACTAATCAAATGAACTGGACTTTGTGGTCCAGTGTAGTCGAACGCGAACGACCCCTTCCCATACTGCATTATATTCCATTATATTCCAGGAAAAACCATGTAGCTTTACTTATTTAGTTTTCTGTTAGTTCGTTTTTTGTTGAGTTAGTTGTAGTTTCAGGTGTTGGAGACCTTATGCAGTTATGTTCAACAAGTGTGCACGGACTGCAGACAACACTGACTACAGTTTGAAACCAAAGAGACACATTTATCACAGTCCCATAAGAAGCCGTCAACAGCTGGCCTCAAAGCGCCTCCGCAAACACTCAGCAGCTGAGTCAGTCACCCAGACACAGATTTATTCTGAAATCTGTCTAAAATGTCTCAAAAAATAAAAGAAACACTGTAGCAGTATGATCTGAATACACAATAAAATGGGGGAAATTATTATAACTTTCTGGGAGAAGATGAAAGAAATGTTCTTTGTTTATCCTGTTGTTTGCAGCTGCCTACAATAATACAAAGTGTCAAGATTTGTATACTGGAATTATTATTGATGATGGATGAGCACATTTGAGGAGTAACGTGTTGTGTATACAAAGTGGCCAAAAGTTCCTGTAGATTGTAGAATAAACCTGATCTGATCTGATCTGTCAGTTTATGGAGGTGGAAAATGACTATGGGATGTTGCCCCATCTTCAGCTGATAAATCATGAGAATGACAGCGGTGCCATTCAGTGACACCATTAGCCTTCATGTGTTGGCTGATATGTCTATGAGGCCTGTGCTGTAACCTTTATATAAGTTACTGCTCCCATAGCAGCTATCAGTGCCATTCCACTGGAAGATTGATCTTTCCACTTTCAGTCCAAACTGCTGTGGAAATGTTTGCCTAACAGAAGGCTATCTGTTTGCTGATGAAGCAGGTTTGGTCTTTTTGTATGTCTTATTTATGTTGGTGGATTAGTTCATAGTCCTTCTGAGGTTGAAATGCTACAGGATTGCTTTGTGTGTGTTAACTGCAATTATTACACAACCTTGTCAAATACTTGATTCCGATCAATAATGGCTTTCTACGGTCAGTTTTTTTTCTGTATAACAAACAAACAGAGCACAGGAGAGTTAGCTCCATGGTTAGCTCACTCACTGGGGCAACATGGCTTCTGGCAGAGAGCCGTAAAAAAAGTGTCATACGCCGTGTAATAAGCCTGGTAATATACCATGTAATAAGCTCTGTAATAAGCCATGCAATAACCTGTGTAAAAAGCATGTCATAATTTGCATAATAAGCCATGTAATAAGCTGTGTAATAAGCCATTTAATAAGCTGTGTAATTCAGCCATGTAATAAGCTTTCTATTAAGATGTGTAATTGAGCCATGTAATAAGCTGTGTAATAAGCATGTAATAAGCCATGTAATAAGCTGAATAATAAGCTGTGTAATACATTTTGTAATAAGCAGTGTAATAGGTCATGTAATAAGCAGTGTAATTAAGCCATGTAATAAGCCACATAATAAGCTATGTAATAAGCTGTGTAATAAGCTGAGTAATAAGCCATGTAATACGCAGTGTAATAAGCGTGATCATTTAGAGGGAACAAGAACCCCGAGAGGCTGATGCAGGTCTTGAATCAGTCTGAAGGGGTTCTAATTGTCAATAATGACTGTCTCGCTCTACATTATCCCTTAGACTTCTTATTATTCTGTTTTTATTTTTTGGAAGTTGGAAATGTGGCATCTTGTTCCGTGTGCATGTGTTTGTCCGTCTAGTTACCAGCTGTTGTAGCTGGTCATGTTTGCTGTTTGGGCTATGCAGTAATTTAGACAGCTGTTTAGACAAAAAAAAATGTGTACAGATGGGAAGCATGTCACAGTAAAGCCAGTTTTGTTTGTACATACATACATAAAAACAACTCCACATCAGCATGCCCTAAAGGCGAAGTATTTCATTACAGATGTTGCACCAGTGTTCTCATCAAGCATCAACACAAGCTTTTTCTAAATGCATCACGGGCAACTAAAGCAAGTCAAACTCAATAAAATATTCTCTTGAGCTCACTTCAGGGTCAGGCCTGCGGTTAGAGAACAACTGCTGCATTGACAAACTGGTACGAGAGAGCTTCTCCTCACAACTGCTTCCAAGATGAGATTTTGTAATCTAATCAACACCGGCAGTGCATTCCACTGTTATTTTGGGAGCCAACCTGTACATGTCAGCAGGGTACACTAACCCTTGTGCACATTATTGACCAGGGAGCAGAGCTGTGTCTCACAGGCTCATGTTAGAAGACAGCCGACGAGTCATTTGTAATGTATGGCTGCAATTTAATCCATTTCCAGGTGAGGACCGTGCATTGACCTCATTTACTGGGAGGGTCCTCAGGATGGCATACACCCGTTCCACATCAACTAGGGAATGTAAGCCGTCCAGCATAATAATAAGGCCTGAGGCCCATTGACAAAAAGGGATAAGGTCCTTGCTATCACCTAGTAAATGACTAACGATTAGCTTATAATTGCCTTGTTCCTGAAAAAAAGTTTCAAAAGGGCAGAGCAAAAACTTACTTTAGCTAAGATCCTTGAAATATATTTAACTTCACAGCATCAGCCATGGGCAGACAGAGCAGTCTGACTGAGATTGGATTACTAAGCTTGGAATCTCGCCAGTGTGAGTTTCCATATGGCAACACAGGAAGGATTTATTAAATATGACAATCCTTGACATTACCCAGGCGACCTGCTCATCCTGATAACTTACTAACCAGAAAATGTGATTTCCATCTGACCCCAACATTCATGCACGCTGCATCTCTTACAGAAGTCACAACTCTTTAACAAAAGATGAATTTAAAGTTCCAATGTGTGGGAATTTCTCCCATCTAGCGCTGAGATCATATATCAATAATCAACTCTCTCGCGCCACGCAGTTCAAAGTAGGTATTACAGCTACGGTAGCCTTCACGCTTCAAAAAGCTCTTTTCAATATCCTTTTTCTTTTTCTGGGCGAAGAAGAAGAAGACTCCTGTTCCTGAAATTTGGATTATGAATACGTGTGGTCCTCCATGTTTCCTTCTTCTAACTTGAATGATGAATGAATTTATCATGTGACAGCAAAAACGTGAAAGGCGGAGCAGTATGTCCTGTATGTCCCTAACGTATTTCTAGATGGAGCATGAATATGGAGCGTCTACCCCAGTTCATGCGAATGCAAATGTTAAATTTCAAGCCAATAGGAATACTTGGAATTGATGGTGGAGGTAAATATTCATGAAAAAGGACAAGTTGGTGAACGGGCAACACCGATTTTGATAATGAACAACTAAACACGTTACACACTGGACCTTTAAACTTTTCTCTTTTCTTCCCAAAGTACATTTTAACTTCAGATATGGATTACCCTGACCCATGGGTGTATATTTTATCTAACACTTGTGGGGGACTGTAAAAAAGTTTCAAGAGCATTTTTGAAAGGAACAGAAATAATACTGCCAAAATTGTATAGGATATGTGTACACAGAGGACAGCCGTACTACAATATTAGTGTAGCATGGGAAACACACTAGACTAGTTACAGGGGAAAACACAAGACTTTTACCCAGGAAACGGGTGTTTGTGTCCCAGGAGTACTAGTCTATATCCACATCCCCTGATGTCCCTCTTTTTGGCCGGATGTCCCGTTACCTTCCTCTTTCTTTGTGTTGTTCTAAACTCCGGTGGCTATCTAGTCTGTCTCTCCAATCTGAGTCTTCTGTTGCACGACTAACAACTTCTTCTTTTTTGGGGGGCATTTTTAGGCCTTTATTTGTATAGGACAGTTGAAGATGGGAAAGGGGTGAGGGAGGGGGAATGACGCAGCAAAGGGCCGCAGGTCGGAGTCGAACCCAGAGGCCCCTATATATGGGCGGGCGCTCTACCAGGTGAGCTACCCAGGCGCCCGAATAAAACAACGTTTGAACATTCACAAGTTCCACCAAAACAAATTCCTTCCCGAGGCTATTTTGCAGAGGCACCGTGGCTCCGTCTGGCGCTTAATAATAACAATAATAATAATAATACATTTTGTTTAAAGGCGCCTTTCTCGGCACTCAAGGACACCGTACAGGGTTACAAAAGACATTAAAACAGCAATAAAACAACAGAAAGAGGCAGAGCAATTGACATCAAGTGGAATAGGCAGTTTTAGACAGATGTGTTTTGAGTTGCAATTTGAAATGGGGGAATGAATCAATGTTTCTGAGTTGGGGTGGTAATGAGTTCCAGAGACGGGGAGCAGAGCAGCTGAATGCTCAGCTCCCTGTGGTGGCCCCGCCCAAGACGATTGTGATTGGTTTTAAGAAATGCCAATAAACCAGAGCACGTTTTTCTCCCATCCCGCAATGCTGTGTGGACTAGCCAGACCCTCCTCCGCAGCTCCGCAGCGTCGTGGATGATGGTCTGGCAAAGCGAGACTAGGTAGGTCCTGACCCCCCCGAACCCCACTATGATTTCCGCCTACAGTATGTCCTGACCATGAAGCATGTCAAACACGATGTAGCAGGTATAAAGTTCTCGTGAAAGAGGGTAATCAGACTTTTTTTGCCTAATCAGCAGGAACGGAAAGCGCGAGTTTGTTCTTTGGAAGAGTTTTCCTTGGCGTTACAGTAGTCCGTTATTGTGCACCTAATTCATTCTAGCCGCTCCATTCTCAGTTAGATCATTAGGATGGAAAGGCCAAGTAATCTGCACAACACTAATGGCAATTCAATCATGAAGATGGAGACAGAGTGATCCATATGCTACAATGTGTTTCTCCCTGCTGTGGGAGAAAGCTTTGATGCCGCAGAGGAAACCCTTTTGAGAAATGAGGCCAGCCTTGACCTTAAATGCACTGAATCATGATGGAAAAAAGGAAAACTCTGCCCTCCATCCAGTGGCGATGTGGGAGTGAGTCCCTCGTGCTGTCTACAACAGCTGCTCGTCACGAAGCTTTTTTTGTGTGTTGTGTGCATGCCCGCATGAACACCAGCATTGTCCTTTCACGTAAAAAAGGTCAAGCTCATTTTACAAACAATGTCCTGATAGATCCGCTGCTGGTCATGCTTTTCCTCTGTCTTCCTACACAGCGACACACAATAGAAAACGAGAGGGATTGTGATTGCTGTTGCATGCTTGGTCCGTGTGCTTTTCTGTCTTTTCCTTTCAAAGCTGCCTCACAAGTCGACCACACAAAGCAGCCTGTGTTTCCACACAACTTTAATATGTTTACAGAATTGGTTGAGTGGGTTTATTTAGACTTGGACGAAATCCACCGCCGATTTCATACTGTACACACCCAAGGCAATATTGGGTTTTATACATAAATTTAGAATGATTTTGACTGTACGTGTCGGTTCAAGGAAACTCAAGAAGCACTACTTAAGAGGCAATTCGGTCAGTGCCTAAAAAGTATCGAATTGGGTACCCAGCCCTAGTGCTGACAGAAATAAATACGTGGAATGCATACGAATTACAGTGCATTACTTTTCGTAGCTCTATGTACAAACAGGTCATGAGAACAGTTTGCCAAAATAAAGTCCTATAACCGACATTCATGTTTCATGCTGAAAAGGGTGCACCTGCATGCATGTTGTGCGTGGACAAGAAAATCACAATAAATGGTAGCCATTGAACATTTGTTAAACAATATTATGTAAACGGTTTGCATGTAAAATAGTAAGCGATGAAATAACTAACTACTAAAAGTGTCAAAAACATTCATATTGTCAAAAAAAGTATTTCCCTCTTCAAACTCCAGAAAAGTACCGGAGCCTTTGGTGCTGTCTATGGCTTTAGTAAATCAACTTCATAGGTACTTCTTACTGAGTTCCACCAATAGTAATGACTGCACTTAAATGAGTGAATGGGTGACATGTCTGGACATCCCTGTTATTACCTCTATATGAAGATATTTGAGTACCAACAGATAACTGATGCACGTCTCTGGAAACTCACTATGAGCGAGCAGTGACAAAGGAACCACAGCAAAGGATTTTTAACACTATCTTTCTTAATGCAGCTCTTATATTAGCGCGTACACAGCCAAAATGTACAACAGTAAGGGTATAATCCACTTAGAGACTCCAAACCCAACCTGACATCCATTAAGGGGTGTGATCACACACCGCAGAAATCACCTCTGTCAATATGTGAGCATATGTACCACATGCAGGGGAGGGATATCTACCATGCAGATTAAGACAAATTAGCCAGCACTCTGTTATTTTTCAAATACTTATGTCTGGAGCCCAGATAATTCCTCTGAAAAGTGTATCGTCCCGTCCTGTCACCCGCTGTTCACAAAATATCTGCTGCATATTTTCCAGCTGTAGAAAATCCCCACATGCAAGACGGGGTTTCAAGTGAAACTTCAATTTTCACTTTGTGTTTTCTTAGCAGCAGGGATCCTTTCATCCACACACCGTTTACTGCTAAAATAAGCGTGCCGCTGCGCGTGCTCTATTGTTTTCTTCATGCATCCTCTCGCCACTAAAGCCTATCGATTGAGACTGAGGTCTTGGAAATTCTTCGAGAACGAGGAACAAGGCACTCCAGAGATGCAGTGGGGTAACAAGCAGGTGGCCCACAAAGCAGCTTGCTCAACGCCAGTCAAATAATTGCCGATGCTTTAGAGGAAGAGGGGAGAGAGTGAAGACAGAAAAAGAGTGTAAACAGTGGTATTACAGTGGTTATTTGAAATCCCCCCGATTAATTCTATTCCATACGGATGAAAAAGTCTTGAGGGGAAGTCACATTGTTTGTTATACCCTGCAATACCCCATTAGGCCCCACACAATGCATATTAACATCACTTTCAAACAGAATGGCAGATGAGAAAATAGGAGTCTTTCATCTGTTGGAAGCTCAGCCAGGCTGTGTACTGTACAGACTCTATGAGCTACACTATCTATGCCACTGTCGTGGTGAATGAGTGTGGATGAGGCTTACGTTTGGGGCAACATTGCATTGTTTGCTTTTTGTTTTTGCTTTGAGCTCAGAAGTCAAGAGAACATCACTTAATTGCAACAAAAAAACGTGACTGAATCAATGGTTTCATATGAAGAGAAGCTGAGACACACAAAATAGTCCCAGTGACCTTTACCTTTTAAGTTCACCACTTACAGAAACAAGTGGTCAGTGCTCTTCCTGCAGCACTATCACAGCTTCAGCTGCAAAAGTAGCACAGCTACATTTTGAGCATGTTCTATATCCCTGTAAACTAGGCCATAGTCCTCTATTTGTTCTGGAACTGTATGGTAATGAAAGGTAAAGTGTGCCAAAAAGGTTGTCCTAGAAAAATCATTTTAAACGTGGAAAATCTTTTGAATATTTTCTTTTGAAATTAATATAAGCGTTCTAAGCAGGGCCGGATTAACCCGCTAGTGGGCCCAGGGGCAAAAATGAGCCTTGGGCCCCTATCGAGCAACCATTTTGCCGTAGAAACCAACTACAATACTACCCTGCCCCAGGTTTTCTGTGACGGTTAGTCACCAATTTATTTAATAAGAATAAGCTTTACAGAGTAAAATCAACTGAAATACTGTTTTAAAAGTTCATTTTGCCATAGGGCTCATCTACAAGATTAAGATTAGATAAAAAAATACAGGCGCAACAGTCAGGTCCTTGCTATGTCAGTTTTATATTTGCATATTCCCAACAAATTGCCAAAATCATAATCCAGCCTCGGTTGTAACAGGGTCATAGAACGTTAATATACAAGGTAGGTATACTATTACAATGCTTGTATACAATATACTATGCAATATGAGTATACCAATACACTTTACATTTTTGCTAATTAAACAGAACCAGTTCTATTCTTCCCATTCTTCTTCTCTTCTCCCACAAGATTGCGTCAAAGACAAAACTTGGAACTCCTCCACAGCCGATTACAATCATTGAAACCTCACTCAATGTTTGCTTTCATTATTACCTCAGAATGATTACAAACCCGGAGCAGCACCATAAGAAATGAATTGGTGAGTACTTTTATGGGCTCCTAGTACCTTCTAATTTATCTTACATCCAAGGAGCTTAATTTCATACAGAACTGAGCGAGAGGATGCTCCATCAGACGGGGCTGGCCCTGCAGCTGGAGTCCAGGTCATAGTAGAATACATGTGCTGTACTGTGGGCAGTGCCATACATCTCAACAATGTTTTTCTTCTTCTTTATGGCTTTGTGAAGCAGTAAGATTGATGCATTTGAATTTTGATTTGAATGTGGTAGCTAAATTACAGCCATTAGAAGTGGACTCACATATCTGTGGATCCCTTCATAGAGCCGTGATGTATCATGATGAGCAGAAATGCCTTCCTGTATTATCAAGCACATCATTTTGAGAAATGCCAGTAATTGTAAATCATCCATGTGTTTGTTTACTTTTGTTTGAGGTAGTCTCTTCCAGATGTTCTGGCTGTTTATGACAATGATCTTATTGGCTTGGTGCTGAAAGAGAAATTTGATTACGTCTTGACCTCCAACATTAATGCTCATTTGAAAAAATAAGTGGAGATTAAATGCATTGTAATAAATTACCCGTGGTCTCCATTATATTCTGCGTTGTCATCTCTGTGCTGTTTTTCATATTGAGCTGTTGTGTACAAGAAGTGCACATCTGTTGCTTGTTGAACATCTGGGCTCATTTGCATATTAATGAATAATTATGTTAATTTGATAGTCATTGGCCCCTGCAATGCGAAAGATTAAAGATCTACCCAAGTGAGAAAAAAACCCAGTTTTTCCTATTACTATAAATGCTTTTGGCTCTCTTATTGAGATAATAAGTGAAAGGCAGAAAACATTTGGAGGTCCTGTGTCGTGAGTCAATTTACAAGCATCAGCAGAATAAGGAGATATGAAAATTTAAATTGCATTGTCTAATGAAACAGCTCTTTAGAATATAGACTCAGTTAAGGGGCACACATCACTTACTCCTTGTCTTCCTAACTGTACGCACAATTGCACATGGTTGACTATAGATAATACTCTACATTGGGAAAAGGCATGCTGTGGAGTGAAGGGCAGAACCTACTTGACGTAGTCTTGTGTTGACGAACATAAAAAAACATTGGCTGAATCATACAGAAGTAGAAAAGGTAAGTAACTGTAACGTCCCAATCAGGGGAGTCAATGTGATAATATTGCTGCTTTTGCATCATGATAGCAGTGGTGTGTGAGCTTCCATAGAAAATAACAGAGGCTGGGTGTTTTGACGCACATGGTATGCTGCTATGTGTTGCCCTTGATCCTGTAACCTGTGGCGAGACATTTTCCCAGATCACAGATACATTGCTGTTGCATACAGTAGTCACACATAGTAACACAAATATGTCTGTGCGGCATAGGTTGGCTTGAAATAATCTCTCTGGAGATTAAACTTCAGCAGGCATACAGTAGTAATTCACTTACTGTAATATTGTGAAGGGAAATGTACTTAAGACTGTCTGAAAACAATGGCAATGTAGCCATACCAAGCAGTTGTATGTATGCAATGTGTCAACATTCAGGGCCAACAGCGGAAGGTCGATCTTTCCCTAACGCTGTTATTGTGGTATTTTCCTAACCCTTACAATACGTTAGTTTATTAGCCATGACATTCCCTAGCCTTAACCATAGCTAGACCATCCTCGTGGCTGTGCTAATTATTGCCTGGGCACACGAGGAAGTGAGGTGACAAAGTATAAGTCAAACAAACACAGGACCTTCAACTCAGGATACCAGAGTTTAACGGACCTTAGTCTGTGACACAATGACGCCTGGGACATCACGTTACATCCTCATTTTTCCAATCCCTGATGTTTTACTAACCCTAAGGACTTTTGTTGCCTAAACCTAACTAACTACGTTAAACAAAATGGTCGTATGTGTTAAGCAGCTTCCAATAAGCGCGTTCAACCATGAAGGTAAAACTCAGAAGAGCAAGAACTGCATAGAAGAAGTACATTAGCCAAGGTGCAGTCGGTAGAGAAGTTTTCAGCCTGCGGTGGAAGATGTGTAGACTTTCAGCTGTCTTGATGTCAATGAGGAACTCGCTCCACCATTTAGGAGCCAGGACAGCAGTCAGAATTTCGTTGAGTGATTTGATTAGGTGTCCCTCACAGTGAAGGAGCAGCAAGAAAATTGGCCGATGCAGGCCAATGCCATAGCTGCTATGTGCAGATAGATGTAAAAAGAGGGATTTTTTGGCTTTGGACATAATCCGAGATTTTGCATTAAATATCTTGTGTGGCAATAGAGTCAGGGTTGTAGTCAAGTACACCTTTGTAGAGTCCAAGACAAGTTTGACAAGTTACTTTTATATAATACTGTAAGCATATAGACCAACTAGAATATTTGGCGAGTCCAATGGCCGAGTCCGAGATAAGTCTGAGTCCAAATACCAACGAGAAATGCAGAAAAGTGCCTTGAGTCCGGACTCAAGTACTACATCCCTGGATAGAGTTGTACCAAGTCATCTAGATTATCTGACCTTTAAACTAGCCATACTAAGGTAAGCTTTTCTCCATTCAAGCTTTTTTTCCCTGCCAACTTGTTTGTCCCTCCCTCACTCTGTTTGTTTGCATTCTGTGTCCTCCATGATGCAATATTTTACTGCTAAAGCACAATCCAAAACAAAAGAATGCAAGGATGGAGAACAGATAAAAATGTCTGACATTTACCTGAAGGAATTCCTGCAGATACATCAAACGTGGACTCGCCTCACATGAGCACATGGAAATGCCCATGGGTAGCCCTGACATTCATTTCAGGAAAAATACATTACAGACAAACTGGGTTATAGTCTACAGCACAGAGCTCTCCAAAACAGATGAGAATATAACCAGCTGTGAGTCTTAATGATCACACAGCTCATCTGAAAACAGCAATCTTGGAATTCATATTTGGTCTGTATTTATCTGGCTCTGCCAATTGATATTTAACTCGCCCAATAAGATTATCTGTGCCAGGAGGGAATCTCTGCCCAGGATAATTCAAACCTTTGCCTAACTTTGGACTCTCATTGAATTTGGTTGTATAATGTTCAGCAAATGTGCATGAAGTTATAAGCAATTATGTGATACACCACAGTCAAGTAGTCAAGAATCAAAGATTATGTGTAATTAATATGTGGCCTAGGACCAGGTTTGCTATTTCACGGAACCATTTTTAGTAAGGGTAAGCAAGATGAATGAGAAGCAAAATAATATTCAGGTGAATACAGGGCATTTTAACCACTAATCATGGCTAATTGTACCAGCTGTTAGGGAATGGATATTCCTTTCACTTGTTCACAGTGAACAGCTCTGTCTGAGGAGAGAGACATATTTCTCCCAGCAAATGAGGGCCAATGCAATACATAGAGAGAGCAATAACTGTACTTTTTACTACATTCTGTGTATAGCCAAAATGTTGTGAACTGAAGAAGGAGCTGGTTGAGCCATCACTGCAGCAGCGTTAGCACATAGGCTACTTCCACAATGCGCATTCATGACTCAACCAGCTCCTTCTTGTCAGTTATTGGCTGGAACACTGTTTGTTATGTTTGGTGGTGCAGGTCGGCGCAGTTTGTTATTGTTGCCGTTTGTGGAGCCTGGGCTGTCTACAGAGACCGCGTTTTTTTACAGTGTGTTCAGGGGACAGACAGCTAGCGGAGAGTGAGGAGATGTTTGCTGTATGTGACAAAAAATGTTGTAGCCTAAAAAACGCGTCACATTACATAGAGCACCTTTAACTATTAATCAAAATAGTGCATTATTTTAGATTTTTTTAAAACCAAAAAATAAGTCATTTAAATTAGGTTTATTGAACATGAATTAAAAAAAAAGTGTCAACAGGACAACAGGTTCATGGTGGACGGGAAGACAACACAAGGGTTAAACTTGATCTGCTAAACAAATGCTGCAATGATGATGTCACTCATTATTTTTCGCTGACTGCAGAAGGATAAAATAAAAATGTGTAAACGCTTCTCTTCCTAAATGACTCAACTGATTGGTGGTTACAATGATTAAGTCACAGCATTACAGTAGACATTAGGATGTGTCTGTGACTGAAGATAATACAGTATCTAGCCCAGATGCTTTTCTTCAGGAAAAGTAGAAATACTACAGAGTGCAAATACTCTGTCACAAGTAAAAGTCCTAAAATTAAAATATTACTTGAGTCAAATGTACTAAAAGCATTTTGATGTTCTAGCTGGTGTTCTAACTAGTTATTAAACTGTTTCATAGTTTTCTAAATAATAATGCATCATATTCATTATATGTTCATATATTTTATATGTTAAATCATTTGTTGACGTACACACCTTATGCTGGACTAAAGGTCCACAGTATGGCTGTGCAGAACATTTCAGTTACAAAATAAATATAGCTGTGAGAAATAGAGCATGGCCTTTGCAGCTGTGTGTGCTGTCTGAGTGCCATTGTAGTTTTTATTTTGTTACTTTGGTATGTGCACAAAATATGCATACTCTTCTTCTACACATACACATCTCTTCAATAGAGAGTGCCTAGAAAGAAAAATTATTTCATTCTTTGGTATCGCTCAACCAAATGTCAATTCAGAAGATGCACTATTTAGCAGCATCCATGGGTATGAGGTTTGATGATGAAACCTAAACCGGACAGAGCTTCTGCGTCTGAAGCCAATGTGGAAGTGTCCTAAACCTGCAGTCTATCTAATTTCCAGCAGTGGGCGACTCCACTGGCTCCAAGAAGAACTCTGTTTCTATAGAAGTCTATGAGAAAATGAGCCTACTTCTCACTTGATTTATTACCTCAGTAAACATTTCCATAATGAGTTTATGGTCTCAGTCGCTAGTTTCAAGTATTCTTCAACACAGCATGATGTTCATTTAGTAAATCATGGTCCCATTTAATTTAAAAATGACGATAAAGCAGGGGGTGCTTTAGGACCTGTCGATCAGGACAGAGGCTTAGCGATGCTAACCATGCTAACACTGTGGACATTAAAATAAACCTCAACTTGTTTTTGGGTGTTGTCTGTGTTTTCATCTTAAACTTTGACCCTCTCGCTGTGTTTAAATTCACCAAAGTTGACTGGAACATTTTGGTCACCTGAAAATGTCTTGTACCAAGCTAGCTAGCAAGCGCTCACTGGTAACTTAAGGGAAAGGTTACCGATTTTACTGTGAACCGCCATACATGCAGATGAATGACACCAGTACTCAAAGGTCCTCGTTTACCCGCCCATAAATATCTGCCGGATGATTTGCTTCAGCCGGTTGAAAATAAGGAACATTCCCTCTTTAGCGTTTAGCTCAGCGGAGCGCCATTGCAACCATAAACAACACTGGCTTGGCTGCACCATCCTCCCCAGCTGCACCCTCTCGTCCCGTACGGTTTCAACAAAACAAGATGGCGACGGCCAAATTGATAAACTCAAGGCTTTGAAACGGCAGCCCACCAACCAATGGGTGACGTCACTGATGCCACGTCCACTATTTATACAGTCTATGCCCTGGCCCTGGGAGCTGCCCACGATATCAGCTCCACTAAGAAGTAGAGCTCCACTGGCTTTTCCCACCTACATTTTCCTGACCGTTACGGCGGGTGAACCTTACATCATAATGTAAAGCTTCATTTATTTATGTAGTATGAATGTTTTATGCCAACAAAACTGCTTCAGAGTTTAACTGGGGGTGCACTAGCACTGGATGTGTAATACAGCAGCTGTTGGGAGAGCTCAGAATGTAGAATACATAGGAAATGTAATGATTTAATTAATTTCTTTCCAAACTAAAAGAAACAGGGAACACGGGAACGAGTGTGAGAGAGTGTTCACGACATCTGGCGAGCACTGTATAGCTGATTAAAGATTCATGCTCCAGCCCTGCGCAGAAGTGAGAGGCGGGGCTATGTTGAAGAAGAGCCTAGTCTAGCCTACAGTCTCTACTCAGCGTTCCCTGGATAAATAAAGGCTGAAAAAAGAAATTGCTGTGCACATTTATTTGCTGCTCTCTCGGGGTCGAACGTAATGGGAAGCAATAAAGATCTCATTCATTCATTTATCACCGGTGGGAAGATTGACCTCGTTGCTTTGCACTGAGGGCTCAGGGGTGTAGATCGAGTCGAAGGAAGCATTGATGCAGATTTCACTCAGTGCTGGAAGGTTTCTGGTTTTGCCTTTCAGCCACAACACATACACATTTCTGCAAATTTATAAAAGCACCTGTGAAATAAAAGATTTCAAATCTCCACTAAAAGAGAATTATTGTTTGGAATGAGTATTGTTCGTGGACGTTTTGGCTTGTTTGTTCAGCATGATGCAAGTTAAACTTGCTTATTGAAGTCAGCTGCGGCCGCTTTTCCTCAAGCCCTGTCAAACCCAATGCATGTTGTGGGATGGCATTAGAATATGACAAGAATGAAAATATAACTGACATCTTTTTCTCCGTGCTGGGATCTGGACAGAGGATTAAGATAATGTCACATCTCCAAGACAAATCCCTACTCCCTCAGTGCTTTGGCATGGCAATGCAATTTGAACTTTCTTTTATGGTGAAAGATTGAAAGAACGTGTTCCTCTCCCTCCAGCGCTCTTCTGGGAAGGAAGCAGCCGTCGATGCAGAGATGAAAGTTACAAATTTAAATTCAAAAGCAGGCTACACCTGATCTTCACTGCTCTCCGCTTCCAAAATATATCTGTTTGTGTCATTTCATATATTTGCGTTTCATAAACAAAGGTGGTAGTTCAGCATTACTTTTGCAATTTTTGATGACTTACAAATTGACTGAGGATGTTTGTGTGTGCGCCTACCCGTCTTTGTGTGCTTGTGAGCGTGTTGTCATCATTGCTCTAAGCAGATTGCCTTTCATCACGTATACTAAGGACTTCCAAATTTCCATTATATGCAGGCAGGATATCAAAGCTTTTTAAGTGTGATACAAAGCTTTTTTTTAAGGGCAGCCACTGTGGAATACAGAAATAACTGAGACACAGAGACTCACTGTAAACCATAAAAATAAGCAGACAAGAAGAGCAATATCTCATTTCCTTTTAATAAAGAATGCCTGTCACTAAAAAGGTATACTTTTTTCTCATTATTTGATCTTGACATTGAGAGGTTAGGCTCTGGGTAAACTGGTTTATTTACAGCACAGACTGATACCATAAATTCAGCTGAATTGAATCTCCAATGTGTCCCACAGATCTCACTCTGCATTTGTCAACAGCACACACAAGAGAGAGTGGTTTCCAATGTTTTGTGATTCACTCCATGGTACTGAGAGACCTCGGGGTCATTCCGTGAAAACGAGCAAAGAAATCAACCTGAAGGGGACCTGGAGCCTCTGAGGTGCAACATCATTTGTCAGAACAGAAGCCTTCCTGAGCCGCTCATTTTTCCTCCCTTTTTTTTTTTTTTGTTGCGTTACATTTAGCCAGCGATGCTGTGTTCTTTTCAAACTCCAGTGTCAGAGAGACAGAAAACATGGACTTCCAACACGAGCTCCCTCATCTCTCCTCCAGGCGCTCCATCACTCAGCCACACCATTCGATTGGGTGTGTGTTCAATAGAAACGGGGAGCGCCGGCGTGTGTTTGCATGACATTGTAGTATGTGCATCAGTCGGTGCCCAATCTCATTTGGCATGATGTGCAGCAGCCTAATCTCCTTCTTAACACCCTTGCAGGGTGATGGCAACCTCTCCCGCCACCACCGCTGCCGCCGCCGCCACTTTAAACCTAGATAAGTGTATCAGCGCAGCCAGGAGGATGAATCCCCAGCCTGCCAAGAACACAAGCTTGCCTTTCTCATCAATCAATTTGACAAGGCCAGCCACAGAGCAGAGCCTTCCGGCACCCTGCCCCTCCCTTCACCCTCCACCCTGTCTATACAGCCCCATCCTCTCTCCTCTGATCCATTTGTGAAAATACTGCACCACCATACTGTAGCAGAACAAGAGTGGTGAAGGAGAAGGAAAACAGGAAGGGCGCGTGAAAGTAGATACACAAGGTCAATGAGTGAGAGTTTACGCTGCGTTCATTAAATCCAGTCCGAGGGAAGGGGAGGGAAGGTTAAAGTCCTGAAAAATGGCCCTGTGAACCGAAGCACTGTTGACCCTGTTGCATGCTGGGGACGGCTGAGCGAGCCTCTCAGCTTGTGGAGCGGGCTGTCGCAGGCTGCTGTTTCCTGTATGTGGTGACAGAGAGGCACACAGCCCAAACTGTGGGTGTGATAACAAGACATGACGACTGGAACGACACACTGGCAGACTGTATCTGATGCTCGGCTTCGGCCCTTTTTTTGCGGAGGAGCGAGGATTTCGTCTGGATGGGCACTGGGATTCTGTCAGCTGTAATATGTGTACCTATGGATAGATATGAATCCAGGATGAAACTGGTATCAGATTGCATTAGATCTGGTGTATTTATTTTGACTGCTGCAGTAGTAGAGCTGATGAAACTCTCGGGGTGTATGAGATGAGAGTAAACCTCTGTTGCAGTAGAAACTGTACACACACAGAGGAGACTGCTTGTTAGACTGGGTGCTCAGATTCTGTGTTCTCCCACAAATAATTGACAAAGCATGTGTCTGCAGCAATTCCTGTGAGAGAAGGAACATTGTCTTGTGAGATATAGTTTAAAAAGATCAGCAAGCAACACGTGGAATCCACAGAAGAGCAAACATGGTCCGAATCTGCCTGCACACACAGAGTGAGCAAACTCAGAAGGATTACATACAGTAAGTTGAAACTGGAACTCATACACAGACAAGCATGAACAACCAAATGTTAGCATACCAAAGCATATTTGCATGTCTGCAAAGCGCAGCATGCACTGCCTGGCAGCCCAGCTAATATCCCAATTCCTACACCGGCAAATGGGCACTAATGTGCCAATCACAGCTGCAGCCGGTCGACAGCACAATGCACAGCTAATAATCCGCCACTAATGTGTTTGTGTATTAATAATTCACATTGATCCTTGTGGGCTCTTTGCAGCCACTGTCTCAACTCCACATTTCCAGATGTAAGACAGCAAAGTTGGAAAAGGCACGCACAGGGCGATAGGGATAGGTCATAAAATACAAATATTGCTTCATGGAGATTAGTGTTTACTCTCAAAATTAGGATGTTAAAGTTTACTTGAAGTCATTTTCAAGAGTGTGTATGCAGACCTTTGGAGACTTAAATATGGCTCAGTGTGGACACAGTTTTAGCTCTGTGCTGTGCTGTGGATCTTTACGTGGACAGACTAAGAGTTAGAAGGAGAATACTGCATTATTAACATCCCTTACAAAAAGGTACCATGGTATAATGTTGGAAATTAATGATATTTGTAGTTTTACTATGGTACTTCCCATGTTGAAAGCAACGTACCAAGGTACCGGGCCATGGTACAAATGATGAAACCACCAAAGTGAGTTCACAACGGCAATAGCGATGATCCTGTCTGTACTGGCCAATTAGCAGCACTGTGTACTGCTAGCTTTGAAAGACAAATAATTTCTTATTAAAAGTAGAGGATTTTCAAGGATAAGAATGATGAAATCACACTTGGTCGTGTCCAAACTAGGATACTGCAATGCTGCAGGGGGCAGCGATCCACACCATCCACTAGAGAGTACCAGTATCTTTTCCTCCATGCCCCCTGCGTTTAGTAGCAGTTATCAAATGATAAATGGACAGCACTTATATAGTCTGTTTCTGCCTTAGCAGACAGATTTTCTTAGACTGCTTTGCCCCAGCTGAACCAGATCTCTCATAAACTGCAGCTGAACTTGAGTGTTTAGTTGATACTGGAGATGATGAAAGGCTGTCTGCCTCCTGATCAAAGCTTCCTGCCACAGCAGATCTACACTGACACTCCTCTGCACAGATAATATACCAAATACTACACCACATGCAAAATATTATGGCGAGCCATTAAATAAAGCCTGAGATACGGCTTCTGTTTTCTTAAAGCAGAGCTGTCGAAACAGATTCAAATTGTTTTACTAAATGGAAATGTTCCTGTAGCTGTAATATGAAGGAGAAAAAAAACACAAACATATATTGGATTGGATTTGGTTGCAGATACTCAATATTGAAAGACTGAAAATTAGGATTAGGAGCATAAAAACACAATCAGGACATACCTATTTTTTACACATAACTGAACTCTGTGACTTCCCAACGACTAATGTTAACAGTCACTTCAAACAGAGGGATTCCCTGATCCCCGACCCGCCTGCCTGCCCGCCTGCCTGCCTGCCCGCCTGCCTGCCTGCCTGCCTGCCCGCCTGCCTGCCTGCCTGCCTGCCTGCCTGCCTGCCTGCCTGCCCGCCTGCCTGCCTGCCTGCCTGCCCGCCTGCCTGCGGCGGAGACGAGAGACAGCGGGACGGGACGGGAGAAAGACGCCACTGAGCTGGCCTGGCCCAGGGCATCCAGTCCTTCGTGACAGAACCAAGCCAGCCTTCTCTGAGAATTCTTTATCGATCTTTCTCCCTCCCTTTGTAGAATTTCTTTTCGATTCTTTTTTTTGTACTTCCAGCATAGGCTACCTAAGTAATAATGGAGTGAGTTTGTGATTATTTGGCTCAAGATTTCTACTACTTTCTATCTACCTTGCGCTTAATCATCATTGACTTTAGCCTGGAGTATATGAATCAGTCTTTTATAAAGTACTTGAAAGCACTACTTGAGTAAAAGTACAAGTAACACAGAACACAGCGACTTATTGGGACTTTGTCTTATTCCCCGTATCCCCCAGAGTTAGATAAGTCTCATCTCCGTGCGTGTTGTAACTCTGTCTGACCTACTACAGACCTCCGTTATATCAGCGGTAGTTGGTGGTTCAGTTACCCGAGAATAGGTGACTTTGAGCCGGGTACAGAGCACCGCGAGCTGCCGGTCGTTTCGGCGGACATTACCGTTAAATTTAGTCCACAGAATATGAGCGCTTTACCGCAATGAATGTTAAGATTAGGCACCAAAACGACTAGTTCAGATTAGGAAAAAAGGTCATGGTTTGAGGAACACACATTTCCTGGGTGAAAGACTTTAGTTTTCCCCCGGGAAGTGAAATCCCCTCTCTGGCTTGAAAGTCCTGTACGTTAACCCCCCCCCCCCCCCCCCCCCCCCGACCTCCTCCCTACGCGGCCAGCCGTGTTCTTATACAGCGGCCGTCAATGTAGTGACAGTGCTTTTTGCTTCATGAGAACAGGCTGTTCCAAATAGCACTCTTCATGTCATCTTGTAAAAATGTGTCTTTTTTCATATAGCAATATATATCGCAGGAAAGAAAATATCGCAATGTCATTTTCTTTCTAATATCGTGCAGCCCAACCTGCCACCACTTTGTGCTTTGTACTGTTGTAGTTAGTTGTTGTTAACAGGAATGTTCTTTTTAAAAGTCAAACTGAATATTAGTGTACTGATTAATCTAACAGGGCAGCCATTGCTGAGAAACAATAGAAATCCACTCCGAGATGTCTCTACACTCCTTGGTGTATTTTATGATTTATAGACGTTGAATTCAGAGTATGGTTCCCTTTTTGAAGGCAATTTCTGAACGTTTCACAGGATGATGGAATTCTCTGATGGCAAGGCTGCAGTCTTAGAAGAGTTGTTTCATATGGAAAAACATTTTTTTTCTGTTTTTTCTTTCGGAGGGTATAAACTTTGAAAATGCTCAAAGTAAGGTACTTTGCCTGGAATGCTACGAGATGGATTCTGCCATCATCTTATACATTTCCCCATACTTGTCTCATGTTGTCTTGTGTGCGATGAGTTTGAGTTTAGGCTCGACTTAACAAACTTTCTGCACTTTCTTTTCTGCGAGTGTAGAGACACCTGCTCACCTAAATCCCTAAGCAGTTTGCATTTGAGCAGAATATTTACATAATTACTTTGAGAGACACTAAACTAGATTAAGAACTTGCATGAATTATTGATAATGTGATTTGTGATGTCATTTTTTCTGTTGAAATTCATGAACCACTCCCCAGATACTTTACATTCTAATATCTAACTGTGTGTATATCTTCAAATGCTTAGAACTTACTTTATAAAGTAAAAAAATCACTTGCCTTGCCTTGCTTAAGTGTGCATTTGTCAATGTGTGCTACACAGCAGTGCTTCTAATGTGAGAGCAATATCACCGGGACCTCAGGATAGGTATGTCTAACATCACAGCCCACAGTCAAACAAGTTCCTCCATCCTTCCATGCTGGGAAAATGCAATGATCATCCATTCTGGCCTGAGAAAAGAAATAAGCACGCCGCGGTATTTTTGTGAAAAGCAGCAGGAAAACGTAATATGTGTTCGCGAGAGTCCCAGCTGGGCAAATAACTGTTTATTGTGTTAAACGAGTGCTTTGGCGGTGGATGAACCCCCCCCTACTCCCCACCCCCTGTTGATATGTTGACATTGATTTGGTGTGGCCTTCAGGGAGCACCCTTAGCCAGGCATTTATGACTATTCAGCAGAGCACTCACACTGCAACACGACTCTCGACAAGGTGAGCTAAATTGGATGACAACACACACGTTTCCATCGCTTTCAAATCGAGGACAAATACACAGGTGTCATGTTGACTGACCCTAACATTAAAAATAGAAAAAAAACAAAATGGTAGACAGACAAAAAAGGTCCAACATTTGTTTTAACAAGGACACACCGGGTTGCCTGTGTGATAATTATTTCTTTATGACATGGATGTTGTGCTGTTTTTGGGCCGAATGTGGTTGACTGCCATCTTTTAACAAAGACTGAATAGTTGAGTTTGCGTGTGAAGGTTTGGACAAAAGGACAACAGGCTGCCTGAAGGTTGCACTTCTGTAAAGCTACGACACATACTATTGCTGTCTAATCTTTTCATGTGTTTTCTGCTTCAACCTTTGTGTTGTAAAATCCAGATTCTCTCGCGCATCATGGGATAATCATTTATAAAAAAAACAAGGGAGGAGAAAATAGAGACTGGCATACCACATCAATATCCATTCATGGACATGAGAAGATCCTCCATGAGTAGGAGCACTGTCTTTCCTAATGATGCATTCCATTTCAAGATTTCAGATTTACTGTAAATATCTGATGCCTCACTATATTTCCATCAAAAGAGAAGAACAAATGCAGGACTGTAGATCTCTGTTATATTTTATTTCACCTTTATTTTTTTACAGGCAAGTCATTAAGAACAGGTTCTTATTTACAGTGGTGGCCTGACAAGTGGCGTAGCCACTTAGGGAAAGGGAAGGAGGGCTAGTCAGTTCTAACAGGCGAGGTCGCAAATGGTGCATTACGCAGGCACTCAGACCCATTTTGAAGCTGAGCTTTAGCGAATGAATGCAGACAGATGTAACCAATGTGCTTTTGGTTGGAGCGAGGGATTTTGAGGAGGAGGGAAGGAGGGGAGGTAGGAACGCAAAA
This sequence comes from Perca fluviatilis, assembly GCF_010015445.1. Classification (NCBI taxonomy): domain Eukaryota; kingdom Metazoa; phylum Chordata; class Actinopteri; order Perciformes; family Percidae; genus Perca; species Perca fluviatilis. The sequence goes on from NC_053127.1 coordinate 33,968,740, forward strand.
GTGATAGAGACAAAGCGAGGGACGAAATGCGACCAATGCGGCTGTGTCTTGCAGCAGCCCTGCTGTATCTCTGTCCTCTGGTAGCCATGCATCGTACCCACACCCACGCCACCCTACACCAGAGGAAATTAATGCAAATTAAATGAATAATAATATGGGGACAGTTGTAACACAAGTTGAGTCAGCAAATGGTAATGGTAGATAGGAGATGGGGGGCTTTTGCAGGTGGGTGGAGGGGGCTATAAAGTACAAAGGTATTGGTGGGCAGTGGGTGGCTTTTTTGGCTCACCTTTCAATGGCTCATAACTAAAAATAACCCAGCTTAGAAGCATTGTTTACTTATGCCTGAAACATTTCATAAAGAGACAGGAGAAGTAAAGTTCTTCAATCATCTCGCCTTACATGACAGTATGACGTCAAACAGAATTCACATCAGAGGATTTTGAGGCACAAACACACACACAGAACACACACACGCACACGCGCATGCACGCAAACACACACACACACACACACACACACACACACTTCTGTTATTAATTATAAAGTAATGTTAGGCTTAACTATCCAGGCAGTGCAGAAACACATGACAATATCACTTTGTGTCGGCCAGCAGAACAGGCAGCCAATCAAGATCCTTTTTTTGATAAATAGCCATAGCTTTGCTTTGATTGGCTTACAATCAGACACTGTAGCAGTGGTCAGAAGGGAAACAAAAGTTTAAGAACAAGACCAGTAGCTCCAGGGCCAAAAACTCGAAATCACTGAGGCATTCAAATGCGAAAAAAACAGTGGAAAAAGTTACCAGCTAGTGTGGCAGGTGACACTATTGATTTTCCTGCCAAAGACAAATTGTGTCAGCATTTGGCGAGTGCTGATTTCAGTCCCTGATGGAAAAAGTTAAGGCTGCACTGTGGGAGTCCTGAAAACATCAGGAGGGGAAAACAAGAGAAGGAAGGCCAAAGCCCGCTGCCCTCTCTCTGCCTTTGGGTACCCCCCCCTCCCCTCCTCTCCCATCTCTCAGCCCTGTGCAACCCTTCCACCTCGACTGTTATTTTGCCCAGCAGGGCTCTTAATACTTAATGTTGATGCACCAGCCAGACTCCTGGGAACATTGCAGACCTGAGAGAGGGTGGACACACACACACACACACACACACACACACACACACACACACACACACACACACACACACACACACACACACACACACACACAACACACAGGCTACATTTCTTGCTGAGCAAATAAAGGTGTTCTAGAGCCTCTCTCTCTCAAATGACAGGTGACAGTGCTATCCAGGGGGGACGCAGCCTGTGACATTGTCCCTTTTGTCCCCAAGCCAAGTGGATGGGATGAAAGGAAGGAGGAGGGTGTGGGGGGGGGGGTAGTTACACCCACAGCCAATACATCCAGAGGCTGCTCTCACCAACAGGCCAATGTAGGTGTACAGACATAGAGGACAGCCTGCCATGGGCGGGCACATGCACAAGGCTTGCATTTTAATCTTCCAATTTAATCTGCGCAAAAGATTAAACACACGATGTCCTTAAGGGTGTTCTCAATGCGCTTTTGTTTTCTTTTGGTAGAAGTGCTCTGACAGCAATTTTTCAGATCCTGTAAGTGGCTATTAAGAGGCCACAGCAACCTCCATGCAAATGTGACCTACAGATTTTGTGCTTTGTGCTTTTGTCTGATGTGTGGCTCTAAGTACAATGTGGCAGATAGACAGAAGCATATTTACATGGGAAGGAGGAAAACATGAATGACCGAAGCGGTCCTTCTAAATAAGTTGTTATCATGCTTTTATGTTGTTGGTGATGAAATCTGGTAATGATCACTGTACAAAAATCTTCCATCAAAAATATCAACAGTTGTTATAAAAGGGCTAGTCTAGTTCTAAACTCCGGTGGATTTGTGAGGACTATGGTTAACTGCTCCTAAGATCTCTGCAGGGTAAATCCAGACAGCTAGCTAGACTATCTGTCCAATCAGAGTTTTCTGTTGCACGACTAAAACTACTTTTGAACATACACATGTTCCACCAAAACAAGTTCCTTCCCGAGGCTATTTAGCAGAGGCACCGTGGCTCCGTCCGGAGCTTAGCACTGTCCAAGACAATTGTGATTGGTTTAAAGTAATGACAATAAACCAGAGCACGTTTTTCTCCCATCCCGGAAGGCTGTGTGGATTAGCCAGACCCTCCTCCACAGCGCTGTGGAGGAAGGCAATGCAAGACATATAAGGGCTAACCTTGGTTCTGTGGTCCTATCTGATCACACTAGAGAGAACACCAAAGCACTGACCCCCCCCAGGAGCCCAGCAACAACAACATGTTGCAGAGCCTCAGCTCCTGGTGAGATGCAATAATGCTTGCTTCAGGATACTAGTATGGTACTTGTATTTGTCTCCCCCTTCTCCTTGATCAGCCAGTGAGACTGCTTGCTTTGATCTAGCGCCCCCCCACAGCGACTGACCAGCCACCCTAGACACCAGTCTGTTCACAAAATGTTATAACACCCCCATCCCCTGAACTCACCAAGTACCCAAACTCATTGTTGCTAAATCTCAAAAGTATATAAACAGTTATGGATCTTTTCTTGGAATTGGCACATTACAAACTCAGCATGGCAAAGCAGGTGGTCAGCTATCCTGTAATTGCTTCTTGTGACAAGCATGTTTACCTCCTAAACCTCACATAATCTGCCCCGTACATTCTTCTGCTTCCTTCAGAGTACACACTAATCATCCACAGGCCTAGCACAGGCTCAGGATCAAGTAACGCGGCAGCAAAGATCAAACGACTCGCATCATAATATCTGTAATATTTTGCTTTGCTTATATCTAGGCCTGTACCGAATGAGCTTCGGGGGGGGGGGGGGTCAAAATTTCCCACTGCACATGAAGGCAGCACGTGAAGGCATCGGAGAAAAAGAAAAGAGATGAGGCGAGAGGGGAAGCGACTTTGCTTTGCTGTTGCAGGACACGGTCACCTCCTCGGCAGTTTGTCAGTACCTGATCCGTTCCACCGGCACGATCCGTTCTGCGCATGCACAAGATGTTCACGCCTCCACCGGGTAGCTAACGTTAGTTAGTTTAGCTAACGGTTAATTTGGCTAACCGCTAGGTGATTATAGCGGTCTGCCGTTAGCCTCCACCGGGAAGCTAACGTTAGTTTAGCTAACAGCTAATTCGGCTAACCGCTAGCCGAGACAGCATGTAAACTTTAAAAGATCCTCAAAATAAAACTTGAAAATAAACGTTAACATATATAACAGCTGTTACGTCAGTTCTACTTGTGCTCATTTAAAATACAATCACTCAAAACTTGTCTTTATTGTTATTACTGTAAAGTCTTAATTTAGCTGTAGCCTGCTTCTCCCATTATGTTTGACTTAACGTTATTTTAGACTGAATCTAGCTGTCCGTTCTGCCTGCACGATCCGTTCTGCGCATGCGTTATTTTAGACTGAAGGCTGTAGGCTAGCGGTTAGCCAAATTAGCTGTTAGCTATCCCGGTGGAGGCTAGCGTGGAACAGATTGGGCAGGTCGTAAAACGGTATAATCATCTGCGCATACGTCATGGCATACGTGTCATCTTGCACATGCGCAGAACGGATCGTGCCGGTGGAACGGATCGGGTACTTACACAGTTCAGTGCTTGTGTTTAGTTGTTTAGTTGATGTTTCCTGTTTACAGCACGTTACCGGGACTCTCACTCCGCGATGCGGACAGACGAGTCTGATCTCTGGTTCCATGATTGTCCACAGCAGAGGTTGCTTTTCTCCAAAAATTGAAACAGTCTTAACTTTTTGCTGCAGGTATTCAAAATTAAAAAGAGAAGACCTGCGTTTTTGCCAGACTGTCTGACAAGTGACTACAGACGCAGTGTTTGTGAATGAATCCTCAGCCGAATGGTTCCTCCAAAGAGCATAGTGTTACGAACGGTCGTACTATCTTTACATGTATCAAATCGCCTGGAAACGACACCAGGCTGCTACAGTACAGACCTCTGCAAACATCACACTACTCGCTGGAACTCAACATTTCTGCATTTCTTGCTGAGATGGACGACAAAGCGCAGCAAAGATAAGCAAGTGGCTAACGGCTTAATACCAACAAAAAATCACAGTGAATTTCAGCCTGCAAGTTTTTTCATAAAAACGAATATTCTAATCCCAAAATTGAAAATTGAATATGTACCCATTGAACCAATAATCCAAAACCATATGAATCCGTAAGTAAGTAAGTAATTAAAAGAAGTGATTACCGTAACTTTGCCACTGGCCTCCATGCTGCTTTCTACTGTATACTAACCCAGAACACAGAAAAAAAACAGAAAGGCATACTTGTCTTCTGGCAATGGGAATGGAGTCTATTTTAGCCGTTTTTTTATATAAATCGGGATAATTGCCAGAACATCACTATGTCCCTCGCCTTGCAAAACTCCATTCGTTTTAAGAAACAACAAGAAACTTCGAGCTAGCAAGCTACACGTTGAAAATGTCAAGTTTGGAAGAAAATTTGGATGGTGCAACAAGGCAGGCCTGCTTGGTTCTTTTGGGGAAGGATTGTAAAGATTTACAAAGAACATGTTTACGGCATTTCCGCTCTGACTGGGACGTTTTGGGACTGATTGGTGGGATTGCTATGGATGAAGTCAATACACAGGTAAGAGCCAATGAGGTTTAACCATGTATCCAGCTGATTTAAATCACGTTACATTAATGTGTCAACAGTTAAAGCTTTAGTGCATAACTTTTTGATATTAATGAACGTCTGTTACATTCAAGCCATTACCAAATAAGCTGCTACAAAGCTAATTAAGACTATCAGTTCCACACAATTCTCTCTGGATTTCTCACCAAAACAAGTTCCTTCCAGAGACTATTTACCAGAGCCACCGTCGCTGCGTCCTGAGCTTAGCGCCGCCCGAGAGGATTGTGATTGGTTTAAAGAAATGCAAACAACCCACAGCGTTTTTTCTCCCATCCCGGAGTGTATGTTTGGAGGAGCCAGACCTTCCTCTGCAGTGCTGTGGAGGAAAGTCTGGCAGTGTGAGACTACTAGTATACTAAATGCACTGATTGTCTATGATGGGAGAAATCCCTTTCTGGGATTTTACAATGTTGCTACTGTACTTACATTTAGTGCTAAAGGAAGAAAAAATGATTTGATCAAAACTTGTTAGCTAAGTCAACCTCTTATCTTTATTTAGTCTCTTTTATAACGGCAGCAGAGGCCAGAATGCTATTAGCCAAAGGTTTTTTCCGCAGATCACCTCTTGTGAGTCAAACTCTTGATCTAGAATTCATGAATCCTTGGATATCCCATCTCAGTAATGTGCTGTGAAAAACCCTGGATAAGTGATGGAATAAAATGAGAACATTCCCTGGTTTGGGTCATCCTATCAGATCTGAGTTGATATAGGCTTACAGTACAAATCAGACTGGTATGTCCAGATGTCTTTCAAGTCTCAGAGTAGGGTTAAGAGATACAAAAACCCTTTTAGAACCGATAAAGACAGTTGATAGTTTGAGATCGGCTGATTGGGAAAATGTGAACAGATAAAGAACAGGGCCGCAGCTTGGGCTTAATAAAACAGAATGGCAATTAGTGTGCAGAGCCAAGTCTCCTCTTTTAAACCAAAGCTGCTCTGTCTATAAAACTTAGCTAATAGCTACATTTCACATGAGGAGACTTTTGTCCTGCCAACTCAGTTGCGTGTTGTGCCAAGCTGTAGCCTATGTCATTAAAGCAGCAATAATGCGACAGCTTCATATTCCCATTGTAAAAACAGATGCTGGATGTCAACTCCTGCTGCTACGGATACTATTGGTGCACCTCTCCGTGGCCTCGCAGTCAGTCAAAAATGGGCCAAATAAATCGTCTCTCCAACTGAAATGTTTCAACAGTGTTCCTTCTGATTTTCGGTCTGAAGTCAATGTATGCTCCCCTTCGGGCTTTCACGCCAAATCAGGCTTTTTGGGACTCCTCTGCGGCTTGTCCTAATCTGTTGCTAAGAGTTCAAGCATTCTAATCATGCTCATGAAATTATATAACCATGTTTCTTTGCCTCTGCAGAGGATCTGGGCCCCAGATATATCAGTTGATTATTTGGATAATGAACAGCATTGAACATGTCTCAGTGTCTCAGTGGAAGTAGAATCTTTGAAGAGGTAATAGAATATGGAGCGAATGGCCAAGCAATACCTCTGAGATATTAAACAATGAACAAGGAGAGATAAGGGGCTTTGAAACATAAGGCTGTCTTACGTTAAATGCCCAGAAGAACATGAGAAATGAGTGTAGCTTATCAAGAAAATAATGACTCTTAAAAAAAAAAAATAGCAATGTCTTACTTTGTCATATTGTTATTCCATTATTTTTTGTTTACTTGCATGAAGCTGCACTACTGAGATTTAGTTCCAAACGTGATATCCACACACACTCACACCAAGACCCCAAGCAGCATCTCCTGTGGTTAACTTGGTTGAATCCCTTTCATCTTTTATTTATTATTTGTGTCTCAGTCAAAAATCCTGCCATATCACTGAGGATGTTTTGTTTTAATCGTTTTATCAACGAAAAAAGTCACTGCATTCAAAATCCAAAGAGTGTTGAAATATTGAATAAAATGATTTAAAAGGGATGGATGGTTTTTCAACTGCTGAGCTGGTGTTTTTTTTATAAAGAAATTGTCTAATAAAACACATTCAATCAATCAATCAATCAATCAATCAATCAATCAATCAATCAACCATGTGTTTGAACTGTCTAAGTGCTTCAGCTGTTGCATGGTCACAGCTCTACAAGCATGACATGTGCTTCAATCAGGTCTGGATGATGCCACAGAAGCAATTTGGTCCCAAAAAAAAAATCAAATTAAAAAAACAACACACTCTTGTTTACTGTAAACCAGTCTTTGAATGCAGGGCCAATTTTGTAAATCTGGCAAATGTCTCCATCTTTGTTGGATTAAACTGGTAAAACGGCAACATTGTGACGGTCAGATTTTGTGGTAGCAATCTGGCGTGAAATGTTCCAGGGGGGACACAGTAAGGGGCAAACACAAAAAAGACAAATACACGCTTGAAGTGTACAGATTAGAATGATGGTTTTTGAATACTTTTCAAAGCAGATGCACAATCTGAGATTTGTTTCTGTACTTTAGTCACAGTACAGAAAAAAGGGCAATGCAAAACCAAGACAGAATGTGCTTGAAATTTTTATTTCTTTGGCTCACAAACATTCTATGTTAGCCTAAGAAAACAACACGCACAGACAAAGCAAATACACAGGAAGTGTAAAGAAGCCAGGGACTTCATTCCCAAATGGTGTGGACTACCTGAGGTCGCCTAGATTACCTTTGACAAAGTAGTAGCGTACGCATCAGAGCTCTCTGCAAACACACACACGTCATTTTTCAAGCACTGCAAATTAAATTCTGTTCACCTCTACAGCGTGATGGCACAAAAAAAGAGAGCTGTATTTAAACCTGGACATAGAAAACTACCTGTGTGGAGACTGCATTAAGCATCATTTCGCAAAAGCCTCCGATGACAATAGACAACATTTATCCAAGATTTGGGGAAGTTGGATCAATACTTTCAGAAATATCCTGTGTGACTGTGTGACTAGCTCACAGACAAACACTTCCATCCATATTCCCCACCTCATCTCACCCATCCAAACAGCAAAAAAATATATAAACCCAACATTGGACCAGCGCAAAAGCAACAAGAACTGCAGCAGAAAACGCGGACAAAATACCCAACCTTTAGCATGAGGAAAGGCATTTATTCATTGACTTTATGAGAACTGAGTCAGGACGCGATGATGGATAGTTCAATCTGTGTAATATACTTAGTTAAAGAAGACTGATGGTATTGGCTAGAGAAGGTAAGTGTTTTTCTTTCCCACTTCCCCTACTCCAAGAAATGTTGCAATACCTGGAGGGCTGTTCCTCATAATGACACATTACCTGGTCCAATATTGGCACCAAATGGAAGCCATTTCAATTTCTCTGTGTGATCACATGACTAGGTGTTTTGGGGCTAAACGTGATTCTCTCATTTTCTCTTTGGTCACAGTGTTTGAAATGTGATCATAGTTTAGCTACAGAAGTTAAAGGTATTCAGGGCTAGTTGCAAGGCGATGGAGAGAGACTCAGTGGAAACATTAAGTGTGCTACATATGCATATTGTATTTAGCATTTAAACATCAATAAATCATTACCTTATTAATTCTGAGAGTTCATTATTATGTAAAATTGAGACCGTTAGGATTCGCAGCTCTACAAGCCTCTACACAGCTCCGTCCACTATGCACCATGGGGTCCGACTTGTTAGGAATTCAGATTGATAGCTTGAGTTTCAGCATACATTTCAACAGGAAATGGTGGAACAAGTTAAGGAAAAATGTTAAAATCACTTCTAACATGTTTATCTTCTTAAAGGACTACTCAGTGGTGGGTTTTAGTGCAGACAGGGTGTAACTACTAGGCCTGGAAAACTCGGTTCCTTTTAAGGATTCGGGTTATTCTGAGTCACTCCTAAACTGATCCAGGTTGTGCAAGTAACTTGAGTCAGTTATGCTAAATTGCCAAGGAAACTCAGTCCTAAGCCCATTGTCTCTAACCAATAACGTAGTTGCAATTTTCCGTCTGTCTGCTCGACCCAACTGCATTTTAACATGCTACATTTATACACCAAACCTACAGTAGGCCTAGCTAGGCTACGTGCAGAACACTGTATGTTATTTCAGAAGTGAAAGAATGGCTTTTGTTGTTGATCTGCTTTACCCTGAGCTCGAGGAGAGACTTCACTTAAGTCGTCTGCTACAGATCCACTCATGACAACGTAGCCGGCTGATCCTCGCGATTGAACTGACTCACGCAGGAACTCACAAGTCATCGTGAACTCATGAGTCATCGAGGACTCATGAGTATTGATGACTCATGAGTTCTCGAGTGAGTCCCATGGTCTGCGAGCTTGCAACGTTTCAGAGACAAACGTGGTCACTTTGTAACACACGTTATAATGCTCGCCTAGCTGCTAGCATGGCACGCCCTCATACTCTGCTTCTGACTGGCTAGTAGTCCTTACCTAGCTACTGCTCATGTGCGACTCCCAACAAAGATAGAACAGAAGTGAGATGTCTCACTCTGTAGCTAAAACAGAGAGCTCAAAACACAGGGTGAAAAGAGGAGCCGCAGCAATGTGTAGTACAACAAAAATATGGTGTTTTTTGAAAATTAAACCATGTAAACCTATTTTGATATAACCTCTTAATACAATTATGAACCTAAAAATGAGCATAATTGTAGCACTTTAAAGCAGCCTTGATATGCAGGCTTTCTCGTTATAGCAGCTATGTAAGACCACTTTGTTCTTGCCATTCGCCGGTGAATTGCCACCATTATGAGTTCTATATATGTGATTTTCAAGGACATACTGCAGGCTGGACCAAGTC